>NW_025110698.1:31508-145854 GCF_011392965.1 Frieseomelitta varia
TTTTTTTTCGTTAATTTCAGGTCATCCGAGAGGTGACAGTCGAAGAAAAAAAAGTCGTTCTGTCGCGAGGATACAATTATAGAAAAAAGTAACGCAGCTTTTTGTGCTCGATACAATATAACATTCGTTTGTTTGAAGGAAGTCGTAAAACACAGGGACAAGTGTTTCGTCGTAAGATTATTTTCCTGTTCGTTCTCTTTCACAACTATCATAATGCAGAGCAACTACACGCGACCATTCCCCTAAGAGTTTTCTTCACTTTTTCCCTTTTTTCTATTCTTTTTGTATACTTTCTCTTCTTCTTCTTATTCTTTTTCTTGGAAAAAGAGTTGTGACAAAACAATGTTGCGAATGGATCGCGAATTATACAATCCATTTCACGGACAATCGATGCGCATCGACACACGTATCCAAACACGTGCATATCCCTTTTCTAATATATCGCTTAGATGATTTTTCTCAATAACTATAACAGCCCTATAGTTTCTTTATCTTTTTTTTTTTTTTTTTTCTTATCCGTTCGGAAAGTCTTGCTCGCCTATCGGTATGTATATATATATATATGTATATATACATATACACACGTATATATGTATATACAATCTCTTACATCTCAAAAGTAATACGCTATAGATACTCTTTCATAATAATCGTCCGACGGTTTAAATTTAATTATTTTCCTTGCGGACATGCGCAACATCTTTCACTGAGACGAGTCCTCAAAAAAGAAAAAAAAATATATATATATAAATATATATATATACACTCATATATATATATATATATATACATACAGATATATATTAAAAAATACAATTTCGTTCGCTGCTCTCTTTATGCACCGTTTTTTTTTTCTTTCTTTCTTTCTTTTTAATATATATCCTGAACGAAGTGAACAAACAAGAAAAAAAAGCGGGATGTTTAAAAATAAAAAAAAAAAAAAAAAAAAAAGAAACAAAACGAATGACCGTGTAAGACGTGCGTTAATTAATTAGTCGGTCAAAGTACGTGACGAATCGAACGGAAGTGAATCTCTCTCTTTCTTTCTTTTTTTTTTCTCTTCTCCTCTATCATGCGAATCGATCAAACGCCAATTTAACTACGTCTTTTCTCCCTCTATCTTCCCCTATCTATCTCGTTTATTTCTCAACGATTCTGATACATATGCATCTGTGAAACGCACGAGGCACACGGTCGTCGTGTTCTTACTATTACTTTATAGCCAAAGGAATGTAAGGTACAATACTTGTGATCGTGACGATACTTCAATCAGTGACGAACGAATCTCTCTATGGTACCTTTCTTTCTTTCGCAGCCAGCTGCTCTTGAAAATTCGAAATATTCGTGGAAGATAATGCTATTTATTCCATCTAATGTAACCGGTATCGTAATTCGGATACGATCCTTAATAAAGCACAACGCGCGGCACTGCGTTTCGCGTGAAACCCTCTATTATTTATATTTTTCATACTTTTTTTTTTTCGTTTTCTTTTTTTTTTTTTCCTTTTTTCGTTTGAATTTTCTTTCTTTTGCGTGTATAGGCATGCAACATTATTCTCGCATTATACAATTGTGTACAATGTTCCTCTGGTACGTGTACGTATGTATGCGTATGGGTATGTGTGTCTCTCTCTGTGTGTATATGTATGTACGTAATGATGACAAGTCGTTAATGAACATACGAATGTGCACACATGCACCATTGCGGTGCACTATCATTTTTTTTTTTTTTTCTTCTTCGCGACTTAGCGATTATTAATCTACTTATATTCAACAAGGTACTTAATAGTTTTTTTTTTCATTCCTCATCCTCATCCTCATTCATCATTATAATCCCCGAGCTGCTATGTGCTACTTCTACCTCAACAATAACGATATCTCCATCCAAGTTCTTTCGTTATTATTCTTCAATATTCTTTTTAATCGTTTTTTTTTTTTTCTTTTTTCTTTACATATGCTTACCCAAAATAATATACCGTGTATTAACTAACCCTAAGTCTCGCTTCCAATAAAATAACATTACATTACACTTTTGTACAACCCTCTTAATTACACACGTTAACTAGAGCGTTCTAGTCGTTTAAATATGCTCTCTTATTCCCTCTGTTCGCTTTTCTTCTTTTTATTCTCTATCTATTTATATATATATATATATATAATTTTTTTTTTTATTCTTTTCTAAATAATTTCTTTTTCAGATAAACTCTTCCACGGTTTCTATTCGCTCTGCGTCTCTAGATATCCTGATACATCTTTCCCTTTCCTCATACATATTTGGTAATCCGCGATGAGAAGATTCCTGTTTTTCTTTTCTTTTTTTCTTTTTCTTTTTAGAGATATCGGTATGCGTTGCTAATTTGAATACACTACTGCACTCTCGTTTCATCCTGTTTACTTTCCTATATACGCGGAGAAAAAGCCTCACTTTTCTTGTGTGTTTTCCATTCTTTTTTTCATTCTTTCGCTTCGCTTCGTATGTGGGGTATGTTTTATTTTTTTCCTCCAATCGTACGACGATGAATCGGAAATTTGCAAATTTAGCGTCTGTCCGTTTACGCAGAAAAAGACACAGTGCGGGCTGAACAATTGAAATTTGTATTACGTATTCAATCGGCGCGATATTTAATACTTTAACGGTAAATACTATGTACTAAAATCGACTCTAACGTCAGGATATTTTTCTTCTTTCTTTTTTCTTTGAACTTGCCCAATTATAATTCTCGTCTCGCTATATCTCGATTATCGTCCCTTTTATTTTTATTTTTTTTTTCTAGACAAAAATAAAAGCCTCTTTCGTTTAATTCCACGCGTATCGCTATAATAGATAGATCTCTCTCTTTCTCTATATATATCTTTTTTCTTTTATATAAAATATTTACAGCCATGTGTTATTTTTTTTTTTTTTTTTTTTTATTTCTCGCTTTGTATTGTTTCCTTTCTTATGCTGTATACCTCTTTCTCATTCTGCTCGTTCAACAAGCATTGCAATGCACGGTGCAGTGCGAGTGCATTGTGAAATTTTAAATCCTGCGAATTGAAAAGAAAAACACAAGGCGAAGCTCCAATGAAAATCGAAGAAGAGAAAACAAAAAAAATATCGCGGCATCAATTAATTTCTGTAGGTTTTTAGTAACTGTTGTGTAAATCCGTGTGGAAAACGCACAGCACTCGGAAATTTCATGTAGAATAGAGCGTCAAAAGCAGAAACATCTGGCGAAGAACAAGTTAAACGCTCGAGACAATTTGTTGAAGATAATCAATTGCTCGTTTTTTTTTTTTTTTGTTTTCTTTTCGCTCTTTTTATCTACGATTAACTCTGCTCTATTGTCGATCAATGCAATGCAATCGATTATTATTATTATTATTATTATTATTTCTCCATCCTCATCGTGTCATTTTTAAACCATTCCTTTGACATCTACTATCGTATTTCTTAATATATTATCATACTTCTTAATGTAACGTTACATTTTACATCAATTTTTTTTTCTTCTTTCTTATATTTCCCTTGACTATATTGTTAATTTGTTCTATCGTTTAAACGTTTGATTATAGCGAACGATTGCAAAACGTGGCAGTAAAAGAATCTTTCGAGAATATAACATTCTTTAAAGAGTTCAAATGCAACGTTTCTTTCGAAACAATGGTTCGAAAGGAAAGCGATTTACGTTACAAAAATATCCGAATGGGAAACTTCTTTTTTTTTTTTTTTGTTTCTTTTTACCTTCGACAATCTTTTACTTTTCGTTTACCACTCGTTTCAACACCAAATGTTCAGCATTTAACGTTAAATATCGATAAGGGGAAAAAAGAAAAAGAGTGGCTTTTCCTCTGGTTGCAACAAGAATTTGGGGACGAAACGCATTGCTCCTCGATCAAGAAACTGTTGCATTTTTTACAAAATTTGTTTTCCTCGTAAAATATGCGTATATCATTTGTAAAACAAGAAGTTCGAACTTAGAGTTTGCAATCAATACATTTTTATATATATATATAGATATATATATATATAAGCTCTATCTCGTCATTCTGATAATCGACATTAAAATCCCTCGACAACTGTAAAACGATTCTTTGTACACTGCGGAAACTAAATAAGCATATACAAGTGTGTTCCGTAATACTTTGTAACGATTTAATATATGTGTAATGAGAAATAAACGTATTCCGACTTTATTCAAAACAGTCTGCATAATCGCAGAATATACACATCTTTAACAACACGTTCTACCGTCAAAACGTCAACAAGTGTGGCTGATGGGATATCAATATGGCACTAAAGTGATTGGGTGGAGTGTGTAAATGTCGTGCGAAAAAATTCTTTCACTTTTGCTTTTTCTCTGGTATCAAATGTGTGTATCGATCCTTTCTTCTTTCCCTCTCTCTCTCTCTCTCTCTCTCTCCTTCTCTTTCTTTTTCTCCTTCCTTCCTTCTTTTCTTTTATTCTTTCTCTCTTTCTTCTTTCTCTATCTCTCACATTTTTGTATCGGAATATTAATTTACGTAATTAATGACGAATCATCGTTACTCTCTTCTTTTATTCCCCCTTTTCATTCCCCCCTCTTTGTATACGTTCTATACAGGTAAATGGAGTCTGTGCGAGTGGAGTGATGGATGATGGAACATGAATTACGATGTAGCCTAGCACACACAGCCAAGTAACGTGACACGCAAGCCACTCCATCGTAGCGACGTGTGTCGAATTCAATTATAGTTACTGTAACAATAGTTCATATTAGAATTGAGGCGAGTCAATGCAATTCCTACAGTTTTTCCCTGATTACTACACTACTACGTCTCCACGTGCGAGAGTATAATTATACTTTTTTTTTTTTTCTTTTTAACCCATTTCTGTAAATATTTCTTTTTTTTTTTCCTTTTATCGATCGATTATTGATTAAAACGTTGAACCTGTAATGACGACTTTTACAAGAGATTTAAGACACTACCTACACATCTATACTTAGTAATCGTGTACAACTATTCACGGCGCGCAACAACCACCATTCTCTGGCGCCGTTTTTTTTTTTTTTTCTCTTTTACCGTCTATCATTTTTTGTTTTTTTTCTCTCTGTTTCCTTTACTTAGAGAATGATCAGATGAAATATACATATCTCAAACTGTACAAAACAAAGCGTCATGTGAAATAAGATTCTCCTAAATGTGTGGCGACTGCCGGCTTAATTAGTCTAGCAATGTCCTCTCATTAAACAACTCGTAGGTAACATAGACTGGCCAACCAATACTGTTTTTTTCTTTTTTTTTTTTTGCCACATAGCAAAGAGGTATTTGCGTATCTTTCTTTCAAGCAACAATCGTCCAACACGCGACAATAAAATTTAACACAATAGTATGCAACAGGTAAACTCTATAAAAGTATCTGTCAACATGAAACAATCGGAACAAACGCATGTGAATAACTCTTTTCTTTTTTTTTTTCCCCTCCCCCGTTGGACGTATTTCTCCGTGGAATTTTATGCATCGATCGTAATAACGGTTACGATTCAATATATCGAACAATAAATTGTATTTTTTTTTCTCTCCCCTATTGTGTTATATATCTTTCAACCGATGAACATACACGAACCATAGCCCCGTAACATTTACGATATTTATAAAATACTAATATTGTACAGATGTATATAAACCGCTAAAGAAAATACTTATAGTAAACTGGCTGATCTCTATAGTTTGTAACACGTTTATCGCTTCGTTTCTTACCCGATGACGCAAGGAGAGTTAGAGCACTTTTTCTGTTTTTTTCGTTTTTTTCTTTTTTTTTTTTTTTCTCAAACGTTCCAAGCGATAACATTGGAAAATGGATATTGCGACATTCGATCCTGATAGAATTGCACGTTTAACATCGTCATTATCATCCGAATAAAATGGATCCGTCTCTTCGTTTCTCCTTGCCGATGAACCTTTATTCGCCTTGAGTTATTTTTCCTGCACAAATAAATCCTATGATTTTACACACTATATATCAATCGTATCGTGGCAATTTTCACGTACTGGCAGCTGATAAATATATTTATCTCTCCCTCCCTCCCTATTCTTTTTTCTTTCTCTCTTTCGCTCTCTTACAACTCCATCACAGCTAGCCTTATTATACGTAATCTGTTCTACTAAGGAATGTGTTTACTGAGAAAAACCGTAACCTAATCTAGTTATCTTGTGCTACCTACAAGTTGTTTGTCATAGAGACTTACTTGAAAGTGATTTACTCACTCGTGTCCATATTCTTCCTATTTCTCCCTTTCGTTTCATCGAAAATGTTAAATGTGCATATTACAAGTCTGATGTACGTGTACTCTGTATGGCCTCTGATCGAAACTGAAAAATGATAACTGCACTTTGATTTCGATTCTAAGAAATGAGATAAAGAACCTTGATAACCTTGATTGTTACGCGATGTAACCGATAATATTAAAAACATTGTAATTTTAGTAATGAGATATTAAAATAAACAAGTATGTATGTTCGTTTTTTTCAAACGAGGCGATGATCAGAATAAACTCGATATTTCACGAGACTGAATTTCAAGAATCTGTTTTTCACTTCACTGTAATAAGATCGATGTTACTTGTAACAAGCACAAAATATATTAAAACTCTTATGAGGAAAAAATCGAATGTAAAATCTGTTTGCTTCATCTACTTGTACAAGTTCAGTGCAATACTAGATTTCTCGCGATTATTCAAATGAATATATAAATGAACAAGATGTAAAATCTGTTTTTCTTTGAAAATCTTGGCCTGTCCAAATCAATTGGAACATGCCTGCCTACCGGCAGTCAGAAAAATATAAATTATAAACTAGAGATAGAAAGAAAGTGATGATAGGATAAAATTAAGAAATCTTCAATAATAGATATCTAATGTGATGATATATGTATATATATATATAATTAGCGAAGAAAAAGTACTGCACATGCGAATGCAATAGAGAGATATTATGCTGCCATTGATATTAGTAGCCCAGTGGCTATTAAAATAAAATGATTCATAAATTAAATTAATGGTACACGTGACGTTCGTAATATGTCCTATTAAAGATTTTTTTTTTCAAATAGATCTATCTACAGCAATCTAACAATAGTTTGCATCTTCATCATATCTGTGACTTCTGTTTTAATGTATTTGGGCAACACAGTGAAGTTTAATCAATAATAGTTCACATACAATTTATGAATAAACATAAAACCATGTTTTACGTACGCGGACGCAAATATTTTGTTAACAATGTTTATAATATCATTTCATTACTTATATTATATCTTTTATATATTATATTTATATATGTATATATATATAAAATATATATGTGTATACATATATACATATAAATATACACATATATGCCATTTATATTTTAGATAATACGAATTCTCTTTTATTTAATAATCTAATTCAAACTTTTCATGTATATATATATATGCATCTCTTATATACATATATATATTATATATATAATATAATATATAATATATATATTTACTCTTTTCTCTCTCTGTGTGTAATATATTATTACTCATGTTATGCAATATTTATGAATATACAAGTTATTTTTGAAGAGCGGTGAGCCAGCGCCTCCAGCTATGAATTGTACTCATGTACACTTATATATTTCATTTGACGCTACAGCTAACATTTTCGGATACTTTAACTAAACCCATTATTGATTACCGCCTATCCCTTATATCACCCTTTCCTAATACCTACCCCTCCCTCCCCCCCAAAAAACAATGATTTGAAATGTCTGTTATTAGTAGATCCTCTTTCTTATCTAGCAATGAAGTATAAGCTGTCTGCTCTTTCTCTTATAATATTGATAATCATTATCAACATAAACGAAGTTTCTAGCTAAAATCCATTCCCTATCTAAAGATTTGATTCAGTGTCAATGTGCAGTTGTTAAAAACCTGTCAAAGATTTGGTTGGCTTAAATAGAATTCCACATAAAGCAGTATCATACAGAACCCAAGGATGTATGACATGACTGCTGATCATGACAAACACTTTTCACATAAATCTTAATTTATTATATCTCCATCTGAGTACTTAGTCATTGCATAGGAAAGAATCAAAAGCACTAGTTAATGGAATATTTCTTTCGAAAAATATTTTACTAGTTAACTATTGAAAAGAAATGTATATAAATATAAATACTTCTATATGACAAAAATAATTATATTCATGCTGTTATAATATAAAGGAATGACAAAAATATCTATGTCACAGCTTTTATTTTGCGAAGTGTGTCATGAAATATGTTATATTAATTCAAATTGTATTCAACCGATATACCTTGAAACTAAAAACAATTAGACGAAGTTTAATGTACAATGCGTTTCAATCATACCAAAATATTACGCATCTTTATGAGAATCGTTTTGATTCAGTAGTAAATCGAGTAATTCTTATCCTAGTGTAATGAATCCTCTGTTCTTAGGAGGAAATGAGAAAGAATGAGACTTGATGTTCATGTACTTCTGGGAACATTAATCTAAATATACTATAAGATATAATTTTATGAAGAATTTGAGAAACAAAGGCTTTGGGATTCAGAATAAAACTTGGCAATAAAGTATTATGTTATTCATTTAACTGGACCAGCCAGCATTGTAAATATATAAATATATGTTTATACATAGCTCTCCCTTTATATGTATATTTATCTTCCAGCCAAGTTATTTCTGCTTTACACATGTAAGATCTTTGGTTTTGCCAAGGTATTACTCTGCACTTGAGAAAACTTGTTCAAACAGCATGGTAATCATGAGTAAATCGCTCAAACAGTCTAATCATTTCATAGTTCAAGGAACAGTTCAATACAATAATTTGCAACATCATTTTATGAAAATAAATATAATTTAACTTGCTTAATACACATTAAGGTATTAATTCCTCAGATCAAAGTCATTCAATTTGTGAGTTCTGTATGATCATCTAACTAAAAATATCTCTCGCATTAGTACTAAGATTATGCTCCTATATTTAAAAAAAAAAGGAAAAAAAATAGATTTATCTTTATGAAACGAAACAATTACCCATGTAACATCGTCGTCTTGACATTTCAAGAACAACTATGGCCAAATTGTGCCATTTCGTTTCTAGTGTAATCATAATTTTATCATATCTTCTTTCAATATCCTATACCATATACAACTAGATATATTATGTGACTCTGATGTGGTACGTGTGTTATTTGTGATAAAGCCCCGTAACGTGGTGTATCACAGAACAATTGTAGTAGTTATCATTTAACATATAATATTTATATATCATAATAATCTTAAAAGATAGATAAATGTTGACGAACCATGATGGATGTATGAACAGTGATGTGAGAATGCAAGCGCTATAGTGATGTAGCGATAGATGACAACGGGTGGTAGGTGGTAGTGGACGAGTGTTTAAAGAAGGGAAGAAAGAGCTACCGTACGTATCATCATCTCAAGATGTGAAAAGATGAATAACGGAGCTCAATAATGGGGATGAACAAAAGTGCTGTACTTGAAATCAATGGATCATATTGGCGAGGGCATTTTGACGTGCTCGTTTTGCTTCCTCTTCACTGATCCTCTGCTCAATTAAATATTGAGCAGTGCCGATTGCATTAGGATAACCCGTGATAGTCACTATGCGGTTCCTGGTACCAGGAGCGAACATGCCCTTCTTAGAGATTTGTATGTTGGCGCCACTTAGGTGCTGAATCTCAATGAGGGCACGACCACCGGGTCCCAGAATAGCTCCCACTATAACCTCTGCAATTTCTATGTCTACTTTCTTGGTCTCCTTGTTGTTGGCGTCTACCTGTGTAGGACTCTTACTTACAAGTGATAACTGGTTAGTGCCAAGGCCAAACGAATTGTTGTTTAGATGAATAGCACTGGCAGCTGTGTTGTTTTGTCTGAATGGGTCAAAGGGCTCGTATCTGTCAAGTGTATTACGTGGTGTAGGAGACGTAGATCCGAGAGCAGGAACTGTTCCAATTGGCCCAAATACGCCGCCATTATTATTCGAACCATTCGCGGTTGTAGTGCTATCCATAGGATTTCCAAGGTAACTCATACTAGAAGGCATTCCAATTCCCATTCCGAGAAGATTATATTTAGCAAGTGTAGCGATAGCAGACAAAATTTCACTAGCAGCAGGTTCGGAAAAACCTGCCGTTCGTAAATTCAATTTTATATGCTCCAATAGTTGCGTTGTCACTGGTGCTGTACCCGCTGTAATTGCAGCTCCTAAATTCAAGTTCAAGCTTAATCCAGCACCATTCAAAAGACTCACTGTGAACAAACGTAAGCCATAATTTGGTAATTTTGTCTTGTAATTATTAAACATTTGTTAAATTATTAGAAATCTTACCTGTATTAATACCAGCCGTAGAAGTATATGTGGGAGTACTTGTAGGTGCTTGAGCATAAGGACTGCCCGTGGGATTGTAATTAGCTACAGGACCGCTAACATCTGCATAGCTAACATTTGGGCATGTTCCACTATGTGGATCATCTGCCACTTTTGCTAATATCATCATTAACGCATTACGGTTATTCTCTTTTTCTCCTATTACTGTTATACACCTTTCTTGTAAAGACACATCTTTTGCCTTCTGACTTATTTGAACATACGAGCCACATTCTTCTTTTATTTGCTTAATGTAATTTCCAGCTTTACCTATTATCATTCCTGCGGTGCTGTTAGGTACCAAAATTTTTACCTAAAATTGAAATTATATTGAACATTGCATGTGAATGAAAAAATGTTATTCTTCCTGACTGTAACCAATATACATGTGACAAGAATATTTTTTGAAAACATTTAATAAGTCACTACTGACAAAACTTGTTCAATATCTAAAAATAGCATGTATTGATACTTTGGTACATGAAACATAAAATACATATGTTTATATACATAAACTAAACTTTTTACCTGTTTATCCCTTTCTGCAGTAGTCTTTCCAGATTCAAAGTCAACAGTTGGCTTTAATGTGAGATCTGGTTTTTCACGAATTTTGTCCATAATAAAATCCATAACTGCCATTATAGCTTCCAAACTACCAGTAATTAAACACACTCTCTCTGTTGTTCCTGTAGATTACATAAAATTATATGGAGATAATGTCATCTTCTATTAACAAATAGGCCATAAACGAATGTTCTCAATCTACCTGGGTAGAAATCATGGGATTTAGACATTTTAACCCTGGCTCCCGTATCTTTCTGTAATTGGGCAATTGTATCTCCTCCTTTGCCAATGATTGCTCCAGCAGCCACGCCAGGGACCAATACTTTGAGGTGATATGTTCCATCTCCCCCTGTAAAACATAAAATAATTATTATATTCATAGGACCAAAAATAATATCAAAATACATAAATTATGAATCAACACATAATTACGAATTGATACATAATAAAATATACAGGATAAAAATTATAACTTTTGAAACATTTACTCAATTTAATAAAAAATTATGCTCATCATACAAGGATAGATTTACATTGAAAAAATCTAAAACGTTTTTTTTGTTAAATAATAATGTAATTTCTAATACATTAAAATTAGAGGAAAGTGAAACACGAACATGAAAGCTCTCGCACACTTCTAACACGTTCTTCTACCGACTAACACGTTATTTCTGAGCTTCGTAAAATGCGGTTTTTGATTGGTTTCTAAATTGGCGAAATGCGAAATCATGCGTACTCACGGGCACGCGAATGCGGATAGACCAATATCAAACGAGCGTACGGGTACAAGCCTCAGAAAAGTGTCGCGTAATTGGTGAACGAAGAAATAGGGAAGTGCAATGCAGAATGACACAAAGTTTCGATGCGTTGAAGGCAAACAGCTGTTTGACAGATGGAAGCCCTGTGCGCTCACTCGGTTCGTATCGACCTTGACCCGCAACCTCGGTAGCGGAACGGTGTGCCTGACAACTCACCGATACGCCACATCCTAGTAACTGCCGCTCAACGGGCAGCAGGCGCGTTCGTTCCTTAGTACGTCGCTTTCGCGACAACGGCGGCACTGCACTACGGGAATGCAACAGAGAAAAGGTACACAATATGCGTACGAACGGGACGAGGTACAGGCCACTTCCAACGAGTCTTGCCGCGAACCTAGCGGTTGTATGTCCGATGAAACGGGCGCGACAGGGACGAAGTTGCAGAGTCACGGACCGTGATCGACAGCCACCGCAGCAGCGATTCTCCATTAACGACGTTCACAGGCACAATCGCCCACGCAGGAACAATGACGACGATGACGGCCACGATGACAGCAAAGATATCAACGATAGTGACGGAGACGAAGACAATTGAGGAAGACGAGCAGGAAAATAAGGACGATGTTGACCGTGATAGAGAGAGAGAAAAAGAGAGAGAAAGAAAGAGGGTGGAGGGGGAGGTGACAACGAAGACGAAAACGGTGGTGACAATGCTGACGTTGACGATAATAAAATGACCGTCAACGCGTAAAATTACCGTTACAGGTGTGTCGCGTTACGAGTTAGCGTTTGCGATACGAGACCGAGGGAAATAGCAGAGAAACAGGGAAAATAAAGGAGATGAGAAAACGGAAAAGGAGAAGGAGACGTGGCACGAGAGGATGCGCGAACCGCTGTGCGGTGCACCGTGTTCGCGTTCTCGCCTCCGTGTACACGTTCGCCAGGCTTCGAAGTGGGAAACGAAAGGGAACGGGCTATAGCGAGCGATCGCTGTGTCAACAGCAGCACCAGCGACAAGATTGTCAAAAGCGTGCAAGAGAGTAAGAAGAATCGCAAGCAACAGAAAGAGAAAACTAGGGAAAAAGAAGTAGAAACGAGAGAGAGAGAGAGAGATAGATAGATAGATAGATAGATAGAGAGAGAGAGAGAGAGAGAGAGAAAATCATTTTGAATGTACTGTATCATTGGTATATGTATAGGAAGATCAGCGAAGGTGCGTAGGGAAGCTTAGCTTGCCACGATCGATAAAAATGATTGACAACGTGCAATTAAAATACCTGATCCGTAATGAGACCTCTTCGTCGCGCCATTTTCCGCGTCACAATCGAGCGGCCGTTTCCTGGAGTCTGCAATCTCCGGGGAGGGACACGTCTCCATTCCTGAATCGGCAGCCATCTTGTCTTTTCAGTCGGGCACGCCAAGAGAAACGAGGAGAGAGAGATGGAGCGAGAGAGAGATGTACTTTGACACAGAGACGATAGTCGCGACCGGTGGCAAGTGTCGTTGAAAGCAGGCGAAGGGAGACGCACCACACACGGACCGGACGAACGAATGAACGTACGCACGACCACGATAGGTTTAAGCGGAAGGGAGATGACGGACATATAGACACACGTATAGACGAACGAACAAACGACGAAAGCCCTCGCGGGGTACCGCGTCTCACTGGCGACTGCTCGCGGCTGCCTTGCCAACCAGCTGGTTGATACTCGATGGTATACCTCGGCCCTCGCGTTCCTCTCTCGCCCTCGCTGTCCTCCTCGCTCTTGTACCACCTTTGATCAGTATGCCTCTCTCTTTTTCTCACCAGCCCTCGCGGGCTCCGTTCTGCAGGAACGTACTATTCAACCTACACCAGGGGCGTCTTGTTTTTGGGCCCTTACATGCATTCGCGCGTACACTTTCCATATTGCGATCAAATGCATATCCCACCATTACGACAAACACGCACTTGCATGCTCGTGCCTCAGTTACTTTTCCCGTCAATTTCAAAGTGTACCCTCGTTAATATAATCTATCTTCGCTTCTTTTCGCTGACAGTGACAATTTAGCATTATATTACATAATTTATTATATTTCTTTCCCACCTTTACAAGCTCGTCTGACCGATTTAACATTTCGTAATAAACGATTTAATGGGTTTTAATACGCATCATGACCGATCTATTGTGAATCAGAGTTGGCTGAACGAATTGCTATCGATTGATTTTTACTGCTAACTGTCATGCAGTTACGACTGTGACTTACCGTCGCATGTTGCATTTATTGTAAGTATCTTTAAGTGGTTCGATGGTAAAAGTATTAATTTGAATTTCATGCTTCTTGCCTGCCGTTCTAATAGATATTGTTCCTATTAAGAGAAAACCGTCTAATGTCATAAAAATATTTTTCCTGTCAAGGACGTTTATCTTGTTGGTGCGCACTGCAGTATGACATCATAGTTCATGTGCAAGTGAATAAGATGCATTTGATTTCCTAGCGATGATTTCAAAACTACGAACGTTGTCGCTTATCGTGCACGATGTTTAAATCAATTTTTATCAACGAGTATAAATAGTAATGTACTATGTTATCGCATGGTTCGTAACATATCAATATTGATCATTTAAATTAGATTAATTATCGAGAATAATAATGAAGTTTTAAGTTTACCATTGGACACTTTCGAATTTTCTACTCAAAACGGCAGTTTTATTAAAATAATTGGATCTTTAGCCAGTCGAAATTTTTCTTTGAAAGTGAAATCATAGGACATGTCACGTACACGTGTACGCAGTGTACGTGCATTCATTCTTATCTGTGCATATAATTAATATCTGAAGAAAGAGGTATTTTTAAGGGTCTTATCTGAGGAAAGAACGCAGATAGTATGCCCTATTGGTTTGTAATGAATCACGTGTTTAAAAATGTGATTCTTTCTGCGTCTTAAGTTTTGTAGTAAATGGTTCGAGAGAAAATAATTTCAAAAAACGTTAATTAAAAAATTTCATCATTCTTATTATTATTCTATGTTATTCTTATTATTATTCTATGTTATTCTGTGTTAATAATTTGATTTAAAAAAGCTACGATCATTTTATCATATCTAGACGAAAGAAGATTGACAATGTTATTGTGTTATCAATATGTACGATCAAAGTAACGCATTACAGCACAATAGATTTTTTGAAATGGACAGAAACAATGCAGTCATCGTTGAAACTCGTGGTTATTGTTTTCTAATACCGATTACGTACACACGCGACTGAAACGGTATTGTCGCCACACTGCGAATCGTATTTAAAACGATTCGCTTTAAAAAGTTGTTTTCCAAAAGTAACACATTCTTTTTTTTTTTCTTTTCAACTATAACAATTCACTATCAGGAGGAGTAAAGTTCGAAGTTGCAGTGATACCAGACGATATGTAATTACGTAGATAAAAAAATTTATTTCACATAACAAACTACTCGTAAAAATCCGTGAGCGAACAATATTATATACATACATACTATGTAGAAGCTCTCAGTCGTGTGTCGCAATGCTGTTACTAGTTGTGAATGCAGCTCATCGTTGAGACGACAAGAGCGACAATTCGTGAATCGTACGATTCTTCATTTGAAAATGTTGTCTGCAAGTCACAAGGTGGCTCCTCAGTACTATTAAATCTTCACCTGATAATTCATACTACGTCCAAACTCGTGCGCAAACGATTCTGCATTTCGGTATCTTTGTTTCACCTGTATAAACAACTTTATGCGTCTCTCGTGTCTTGACACTTCTATTTGACTTCTATTTGTTTGAATTAAAGGCGCGAACACATCGGTTGTTACTCAGGTGTGTGGCTCTCACAACTGTCTCTCCGATCTGATTATGTACTTACATATGATACGTATGTTGTCATGAATTTTTCGAGCGATGGGACTAGTAGTAGCATTAGTCAGTGTATAATCACCGTACGACCTCGCCCGATTGCACTTCTCTCTCATACAACAACGTGTATTTCGTTGTTAAACCCACTCATTCTAAACTTCTGCGTAAAATACATATTGCAGTGATTACGCGATATATCCAATATAATCTAATTATCTTTTTCGTTTTCTCTTATTAGATTAATTATTAGAAATTATTTAAGAAACCTTAACAATAATCTTTTTAATCCGAAATTGATCAAAAATTTGCCATTTAGAAAAGTTATCACATTAAGTAACACTAATGGAATTTTTTCCCTTGTTGCGTCATATGTCCAGCGCCTGGATGAGGTGGCATCTCTAAATAAATTGCTATAACCGGTTTATCGTACTATGTGATATCCGATTGTGATACTTAGGAGTGTTACTTAACTTAAAGGAATAAGTTCCTTTAATGTATTGTCCTTGTCCCACAGCAACTCGACTGAACGAGCTAGATCCCTGCACTCTTTTAGACTTCGGGTTAGCAGGCTGTCCATCTATACTTAAGCGTGAGCGCACATTGTGCTGCACGCACGATGCATACATTTAAATGTTTATCCAAGGCTATTGCTTACTGACACATCGGCATATACCGCTGTAAATGCATTACTTATAAAATATGCAACTTGTGTATCTTACGAAGTTTCTCATTTCTAATATCTGTAAGATATTATTAAATTTCCACATATATATATATATATTTTGAAACTTCTAATCATGTTTAGATAATTACATTTTTTACAACGTAATATACAACGTAATAATTAATCCCTGATCAAGAGGTTTTCTGAATATGAGTATTAGAAATAATTCAACAAATATATTAGTTTTCGTGCATCGAACATTATGCAAGCGGAACAGTACGATTCCTTGCTACGTTGACCTCATTTCTAGTTGACCTTAATATCATACAAGGTACTTCAAGTCGATCTATAGAATACTTCCGTCCTATGAAGTTTTTTGGAAATTATAATACATATAAATACAGTGTGCCAATACTATTGCTTTGTTTTATATGAAAAATAGTAATTTGAACGTGAAATGTGTTTTTATTTTGACTATACGCAATTACGTATTCAATTATTTTATATTCTACCGCTTCAAAGTAAATGACTTAGATTGTATGCTTACAGCGCAGTCAACTGTGTAATTTATTTATACATTTAAAATGTGTATTTATACATTTAAAAATATTAAGTAAGAACATTAAATAAGATGTTTATTTATTTTTATTTATTAATTTAATTAATTTTTCATTGATTTTACAATTAAAATTTTTTAATGTACTTCTTATATCACGCATAAACGCTAGTTTGACTAGTGATGTAGTTTAAGAAAAATATAACCTTATTCCAAGTCTGAGATAATAAAGGTATTATCTTTGGATAATTACTCAATTACGCAAGTGATTTGATATCTTGATAATTATACATGTTCATGATAAAGATGTTGAAACATTTTGTGAATTTACATTGCTACTCTATTTGTGTGCTCTATAATGGGTGACAGTGTCACTGAAATACAAGTGAAGGTTTTATTTTTTGCCAAAGCTAGAGAATTAACGGGAAGAAAAGAATGTTACATTACCGTTCCTCAAAAGCTATCATATACTGACTTACTAGTTAAAATAATAAATCAATTTAATCTAGAAAGCATTCGTGACATACTAATTTTAGCAGTGAATGAAGAATTTGTTCCTTTAGACAGAATATTAATATTTTCGGAAACAGACGAAATTGCTGTTATTCCACCACTTAGTGGAGGTTTGTTTCATTTCAAATATGAGTATGTTATTCAACTACTACGTAACATATAAATTAATATTACACTGTCTAATAATATGAATGTCATTTTTAGGTTAGAATGGCTACTGCAAAAGATATTGTCAAATTGCAACAAGAAAAGCTAAATGTTGGACACATAATTAGTTTAGTAACAGCTCCTAATTGTGGAGCTATATCAAATTTTATTGGTACTACTCGGGATAATTTTGATAATAAAAAAGTATTTATCTATTAAAATTTTAATTACAAATGTGAAGATATATCATATCACATCATATTTTTATCCAAATGCTTATAACTTCCAGGTTTTAAAATTGGAATATGAAGCATATGAACCAATGGCATTGAAAGAAATGAATAATATATGTTCAAAAATTCGTTCTCAATGGAAAGTTCATCATATTGCTATATATCATCGCTTAGGAGAGGTACCAATATCAGAAGCAAGTATAGTAATTGCTATTTCCTCTCCTCATAGAGAAGAATCATTAAAAGCTGTTGAATATGCTATCAATTCGTTGAAAGCATCAGTTCCAATTTGGAAGAAAGAAGTATATGATACACAAGAAAGTCAGTGGAAGGAAAATAAGGAGTGCGCCTGGTCAAACAGTAAATAATATTTTTATATTGTTATGTGAAGTTTTAATTTTAGAGGACAAAAATTGTAGTATAAAGAAATCATTGAGTAAAATTACATAATTTTACGAAATTTTAAATGCATTTCTTCAGCAGTATGAAGTTAATATATATTATATTTAAGTTGATATATATTATGAAATTGTTGAAAATTTTAAAATAAATTTTATAGTAAATATATAAGAATGTTAATAAATTATTAATTCTAATTGTGTAATTTTACAATCATTAACCCATTTTGCAATTCTGTCTTTTTTTCTTTATATATTTTAATAACGCTATTTCTTATAATTCAAGATATAATAGATATAGAAGAATCAGAAAATATTGTAAATGAAACAATAACTGATTATGATGATGAAAAAACAGAAAAAGAAGAAGAGGAATCTAAAGTAATTGATCCCAATCTTGTTCAAATTCGCGCTACATCAGATGAATTGAAGCACAGAATATTATCTTTCATTGAAAGAAAACGTCAGCAAGTAAATATCGTTAATGTACAAGAATTTTGTAGTCACAGGTTGGTTAATGAAACATTCACAAAAGAATAATATTAAATGCTTTGTAGTATTTAAATTTAATTATATTTTAGAGATCAAAGTGATGAGAATGAAAATTCATGTGCAAGAGTAGATGCTATTCTTATTAGGAGAAAAGATTCTAAAAGTCATGTTAAAGGTAAATTAAATTATTGACACTTATACTAATAAATAATAAAATTATTAAACATAAATTTTTTTTAGTGCATAGAGTACTCAATGCATGGGGACCTCAAACAGTCGATCAACGTACTTTATATAAAACTACGACGTCAGAAACAACCCAAACAAACAATAATTATTCATCTGTATTAGATGAAAGAATATCAACCACTGAAAAAATTCTTGGAATAAATCGGCCCGTTCCCAAAGATGTATATGAAAGACTTAAAAATATCGAAAATCGAATATTGTATTTAGAAGGCATATCTCCCGAATACAAAGAAGTTTGGGTAAAACTTTAATGAAATGTTATTAAATTTTACAAAAATTTAATGTCACTAATTCTTCAAATTTAATTGCTTGCAGAAAACGGAAGAAATGAACAGTCTTAAAGGAACATTTAAACCAGTCAGAAAAAGGGTAAGTGATCTTTTAAGTCGTATAATTTTATTTATAAAAATTATTTATTTAAAAAAAAAACATTTCAGACATATTCCATGATAGAACTTGATTCAAAATTGCACGAATTAGAAGACAAATACGCTAAAAGAATGAAATGATTTCTCGTAAAATATTGTAAAAGACTGACCACATTGACGTACAATTAAATTTTCTAAAATAAATAATGTACTTGTTACGTATATAAAATTTGTAGTAATTTTATTTTCGTTGCTATAATAAATGACTGGCATTAATTGATATATGTTAAGAAATCATTACCACGATTATCAAAATTTTATGCCTAGCGCATAAGTACAGGTACGTCGAAAGGTGGGGCTATGTGTTTATACCAATGAGGTAGAAACTTTTGTTCGAGGATGTACTTATATTAGTTCGTGTTTCGGTTGATAGAGGCAGTCTTCGTAGTGCTGCCATACGGTATGGCTGCGGTTTGTCGAAGTTTTCTTTTTATCTCGATGTAATTTGAAGTGAATCGTTGATAGTAATGTGTTATTCATACAGAAGTTCATCGAAAAATAGCCGTCCCTTCGAATGCTAGTGAGTATTGTCATAGAATATTTTTAAGTACATTTATCTCATAGTGTTTGTCGAGCACGCGGCCAGCACGTCGTCTGCCAGGGTGACAAGCATCCTTTTCCCTCTCAGCTGAGTTTATGGACCATTGATCGGTTTTATATTTTTTGTTTTTGTTCGGTTCCGCTTGTTTTGACACAAGTCTCTCTTCATTTCATGCCATAACATGTTAACAGGCCAGATCGACTGTAGTAAATTAAACAAATCGGAATCAGGATAAAGAACGAGTGTCCTTGTTTTTCAATGAATTTTTTGACTTTTGGCCATCTTGAGGAGACTGGCAGAATAATTTGTCACCTTACGATACGTGTAACGGGGACTTGAAATTTCAAACCACCGAACCACGCTTCTTTCCGTTCCCCCGTCGGAAAGTATCGTTTATTTTTACACGGTCTATTTTTGTTCCGGTGGATTTCTTCTAATAGTTTTCGTAAATGTTATCGAAACAAGACGATAGATTTCTGACTCGAACTTCAGTTACGAACGACTGTATCAGATAAACTATAATTGTTTGTTTACCTCTAAACAAATGTAACTTCAAATAATTAAATTTCTTCGAAAGAAAATGTTCTGCTATTGAAATAACACATTGAATTAAAATAACCATTATTTAACGTGTATAAACACGATAAAAATGAACGTGTTTATTATATCCGACAGTTTTCTATAAAAAGAAAAAGAAAAACAAACTTTTTCGAAGCAACAAAGCATAAAGTAAAAACATGTAATAAATAATGATAATCGAATCTCGATTTGAAGAAAAACGTTTCTTGCAAGAAAGTGACGCATTGAGCCAAACGAACGAGATTTGCTCGATAACGTACCAGCGTACTTTAAATTCGCAGTGCGCGTGCCGTTCCTATCGTGTTGCATTAACGGCGTAAGAAATATGATTAAGACGATGGTGTACAGACTAACAAGATTTCTATCTGGACGTGCTGGCGTGCAATAGTTAAAAAGAGAAAATCGTAGTCGATATCGTAATCAGAACAGAAAGATCACAATTCGGAATTGTGAAACTCCGCATTAACGAAGCAACGTTACTCGTGTTCTATCACCTCCTTTCTTTTTTTTTTTTTTCTTTTTTTTTTTTTGACACGTGTCAAGAAACTAGCGGTATATAATTGAACGTATCCTGACGAGGAAACTCTTCTACGTCTGTGACCGATTAAAATGACAAACGGTTGTCGAGCATTTGGCGCCTAGACACTGATCGTGAATTCTTAGCGAAGATTGAGAGACAGGTTAATTTCTGTTGGTGTGGTTAAGCGATTCTAATTGTTCAATGAAGCATTTCATTTGTTATATTCGTCTATATATAGGGAAGAGTTGTGCAGAATCGGACACTCTGAGTTTTTCTACTTTAACTTGGCCAATTCTTGACAAAAATCAAACTTGAAAAGAAAAGAAGAAATTTGTAGTAAAGCTGATGTTTATTCAGACAGTGCAAACCGTTTTTTTCAAGTTTTATCACAAGGATTAATAATTCGCATAAACAAACAAGTCGTTATATCAAAAATTGTTGCTCAATATAAGACACCTACTTAAATAGTAGATTTCAAAATCTATATAATTAATAATGTTCACAAACAGACACCTAAATGGAACAAAACTTTTATTTAAATGTAGCTGCAAGCAAAATAATTGAAAATATCTTCTTTTTTTTTTCTTCTTGAAACGTGGAGCAGCATTTTCAAAGTCGCTGTCCTATGTCTCTTTTCTTTTTAATTTCAGACATTCTTTTTTTATATAAAAACGAAGAAGAAAAAACTTGTGAATTTCAATCGTAAAAAATTTTTTTTTCGACTTGCCCGGTACTGGACGACCATAAGATGTAGAAAACGACTTAAGTTTGATACGTAATGTACAAAGTAAATCGCAGAAACTAGACTAGGCATTTATGTACACCTAATAGTCTAGAAATAACATACGTAATGTAACAGAATTATTTACTTATTTGAAAAGCGTAAGAAAAATAAATTTTGTCGTACAAAATAGCAATGTGAACATATGTCTTCTAATCTCTTGTTTAAAAAAAAAAAAAAAAACAACGTCGGAATATGTTGCTAAGGACGATAGTATTAATTTGTTTTTCATATACATACACACACACACATATATATATATATATATATATATATATATATACACACATATTGTAAATCGTAACTATTCTCAAATCGAAAGAAAAGAATTATATTGTCCCACCTAGGTACACAGCTTTTCTCAATAAAATTTACTCGTAAACAAAAGCGGACGGAAAATTTCCGGGGCTTTGTACGTTATAGCACTGCAGCTTTTCTGCCAAGGTCTTGCAGCGACAAAGATAAATTGCCCGAAGCAGTTGGAAATCTTGTTCATCTTTACCTTAAATTCGTAAGGGAACCAGGCTTTTTCTTCCTCTCGTCCCCAGATAAAGACCTCTGGCTAAGTTGGATATATCGGTCCTTTCATATCCTCATAAATTTCCAAAGTATGGCATTTCACGAACAAACGACGCTATGCATACTATGTATATTTATGGTAGCATTTAACAACGGGCATCGTGTGCAGGTAGTTTTCTCGAAAACGGAAAACGGTTGTTCCTTATTGAAACGATGCGATTTAAGCCGGGTGTTTTAACGAGTAACGCCGGTGTTTTTCGTTTATATATAGAGAGTGGTTATTGTACGTATGTACACAGGCCAATAGGGACCATAATTTCTCTTAACCCTCGCATGACGGGCCGTACTGGCCGGTGGCCGGGTCTCGCGAGACCTAAACTACTGACTACATATATACATACACGTTCCAGTGGAACGCCTATGTGTAGTCGTTGGTTCAATTTTATTTCTTTTTTTGTATTTTTATTATGATTGTTATAACAATAGGATAGTAGGAAATAAAAACACCTTTTGCTACTTTTATTACCTATAAATAATATTATTTATTTCCGTTGTATCTAATACGTTAGATTGCATTTATGTTTGCTACAAACGAAATTGTGACAGTTGCTACATTTAGCGTTATATTTGTTGTCATCGCCCATGCGAATAAAACATCTCGATCGTTTTAAGTTTTGGAAGTTTCAAGTTTTAAAAAATGGAAAACACTAAAAGACTGAAAAATATAAAAAATGAAAAATACTAAAAAACCTAAAGGATACAAAAAAAATGAAAAATATTACAAAACTAAAGAATACTACTAATGAAAAATACTGAAATACACTTCCGACCATTCGCTATGACTGTTTCTTCAGAACTGACTCGTACGTGCATTCATCACCGATTTGACTTCTTATCGGAAACGTAATATGATCCCATTATTTATCACCAAATCATAATCGTACAGGCTAACTTTGTATGACACACACAAAGTAGGACTTCAAACGGGTCACCGCAGACCCAGCCACCGTTATGCGAGGGTTAATCACGACTTGCAAGAACGTACCAAGTGGCGTATAACGCGTTCCACCTACCTGATGTAAACAGAATTTCAATAACGTCGCTAAAAACGAGGATAGAAACGGTCAGTTTCGTACGAAATTTAACCCTTTGTGAGCCGAATTTTTTTTCTTAAATATAAAAAAATTTACGCAGCGGAAAATCAACAATTATAAACCTGTATATGCAGATTAAAAAAAAATTTACCAGCTTAAACAATTTTATCATAATTAATTCACTTTGTAACTTTGACAGTAACAACGGCTTATAATGTTTGCACTCGTGTGCATAAAAGCTTGAACCGTGAAATTCCATAAAACAGCCCTTTGCAGCCCCATTTTTTAGGTTTTTTAGGCATACACTGTTTTAGCCTGTGTCTTCTTTTAATTGGTATTATTTGCTCGTCAACACAAAGGTGTTCAGGAGTGCGATTGAAGTTTTTAACCAATTTGTCGAGAATAGATGTTATTTTTTGTAAACTATTCACAACTTCTGAATTGTTTTTGTGGTCCTGAACTTTCCTCATCCGATGATGATTCAGTACTAAATTCATCGTCACTGTCAATAATATTTATGCGTCGTCGGGTAAATACTACTGGATGATCTTCATCCAGGACTCAGAATCTAATAAAGAATCTTCGGATCTATTACCGCTAATGCGTCCAGTTCTAAGTCCTCTTTTATTTTTATGTAATTTTGTATCCACATTTTGGATATATGATATATAAATCCGAAAATAGAAGGCACAAGCATTATCCTAAATATACCGAAATCTACCATAATAGCCCACTGTAACTTGAAAGTCACAAAACTGTATCACATACAATAAGTGACAAAATGATTATTGAAATGCAAACATATGTGAGATAGGCAAATTCTGGGAAAGGGCCCGAAACTTCTCTCCAGTGCCCGACGATTGATGTCCCAAGTGCTGTACCATAAACAGTAGAGAAAGTTAAGCCTGGGACTTGGGATTGTTTATAGCTAGCTCTCCAGGCCTAACATTTAACCCGGGATTACCCACCTGGGGGTCTAGCGCAGGTACATCCCGGCGACACTAAGGGTATGGATGCGTTTGTGTGTATGTGTGTATGAATGAATTTTTGTGCAGATGAGGAAGGAAGGCAGTGAGTGTCGAGAAGTCAAAGGGAACAGGGTGAGACATCAGTGAGAGCAGAGTGAGCGAGCCGTGAAAGAGACAAAACAGTGAGTTGAGAGTTGCGAGTTTAGCGAGTTTAGCAATTAAGAACATTACTTCATAATCATCATTAAACAAATTTTCTTTTATTTAACCTAAAATAAGCAACCATTCTTTTATCAAAATTCCTAAAAATTGTGGTCTCAAGCCGGGATTCCTACATATATAAGTTGTTATTGATATACAAACCTCGAGCTATTATGTACGCTTTTTTTCTTTAGTAAACACCGACCAGAAACACAAATTACGTTAATTGCACAAGATTAGGTTCCGTTGGTTTCTATCTGCAGACAACTTGCAAGGCATTTACTTTGATATTTCAGGTTGATGGTGTTGCCAACCGTCATCCATATTGTTATTGGTTATCTCAGAGACATTACATAATTAAAACGTATACGTCATCTTGTGAAAAAACTAAAATTATTTAGTAAAATGTCGATATATATTAGCATGTGATGTGAAAGTTACGACGCGGACTCATAGAGGGTTAAAGAATTCCTTCTTCTCTGGTTCTCTGATTTTTCAGCACTCTCGAAACACTTTTGCTTCTCCGTTTGTCACGGTAAGCTGGTTTGCTTTTCCTTCGATTTCCACGCAAACTCGTTCCAGACTTGTAATTATATATGATTCAGCGCGGATAACAAGAAGAAAGTTACATCCAAGATCGTTGTCTGTCCGAACATCGGTGTAAATGTTACAATTTCTTGTTGATGTTAATGTTTGTCAGATTAACTTAATGCTTTATAAATTTCTTAATTACACTACTCAAATACAGAATTCATTATTCGATATTTCTATTTGAATTTGTCATAGGGAGATGATCAATTTATAAAGTCGATCCCCGTGTTTTCATAGAATGAAATATCCCGTTTTCCAACGAAGGACAGGCCTTTGAAAGCTCGAAGCTAGAAAGGTACATATTTAGATTTCTCTGATTTAATCGTACGATATATATCTGGCCCGACAGACGATCAATTTCGATATGGACCTTGATTTGCCTCCTCTACGTCTGTACCTATATCCGATCGATATGATTATCTTTATGATTCAAGGTGTAAAAGAATAATTCATGCGAAACGGAGAAAGAGAGGAAAAAATGCACGCGAACATGTGTCAAGATCTCACGGCACAAGGCGAGGTTTCTCAGAAGAGAAACAACGATACACGCGCGACATTCGAATTACTTTATCGTAACGTGTTTGTTTCCTATTCGCGAGTTGCTTTGTTGGTGATTAAACTTGAAGAAACCAGGTGTTACACCGTCTGCTGTGAAAAGTGTAAAATACCTCGTTTGAAAGAAGAAGAGCAACTAGGTACATATGTACATACGTACAATTCGTTTCAATTGCTCAAACGCAAAGAGAACGAAAAGTCGAGCTTTGTTTTCTTTCCGGTTCCAAAAGAGATACTAAGCTCCTGACTCGTCATAATAATATTTTGTGAAAAATTGAGTGACTTATAATTCTCAGCCCTCCAATTGATATTTTTTGGAAACAAAAAAAGAAACGGTACAGAGTATACAGTTAATTGTCCAACGTGAGAAGAATAGTTTCACGATGTCTGTCCCCGGATCGATGATAAAACGAAACCGTTGGTACCGTTGGTTACTTCCGGGCGAAGTAGTCGATGGCCGAAACGGCGAGAACCCGGCCGGCAAAGGCCGTTTACACGGTTCCCGGTTTGCAGGGCAGTTTGTTATTCGACCAAGGAACTATCGGAAATACCTGTTGGCGGCCCCGTGAATGAGTGGGAGGATTACGTCTATATCGCGCGACTTGCCGTGATCACGATGCATCGCATTTGCATAGATAACCCGTGAGGTGAGCTCGAAACCGGCCGCCTGCCTGTACCTCCTTGAGCGATCCGTCACTCCCTTATTTCGCGTGTGATCGATAGTGTGCTGTTCAACGTGCTCGCGAGAGGTGCCGATCAAACGGATCAAGGTAGAAACACTTTCTTCCTCTGTCGATTTTCTGGCGTGTAAATTGGTTTGTCAGAGAGCTGGTGTTCAAAGTAAGTGGGAAGCAATTGATGTCTTTTTTTTTTTTTTTTTTTTTTTTTTTTTTTTTGGAAGGTAATGACGCGAGTTAAGCTTCGACATTGATATTTGCAACTGTAGTTTTTTATTTTCTGAGAATAGAACATTAAAGAATTCATCCGATTCGTTCAACAAAAGAGAGAATATTGGCCATTAGTCGCTTTGACAAAGAGTATCAGAGACATCGATATTCGTCCCTGTTCATATCGAAACGTGGAAAATCGATGGTTCGTATAATGATCGTTTGAAATTACGACAGAATCGCGACTGATTGGATTGCCAGTCTTTATAAACGAGCCAATCGAGAAGATCGTCGTCATTTTCGGTGCCGGAAATGATCGTCAGTGCGATCCTTGCGAATCGTGAAAACGATCGTTCCGGCCGGCTAGTCGTGTTTAAAGAACTCGATTAGAGACTGATTTGTCCATAGAACGTTGATAGAGCGTTCAGTGATTTGATTAGCGTTGCTTCCCGCAACCGATGCCCGCAGTTTAATCCTCTCTCGCTTGCTATCTCATTTTGGATGTAATTCCATCTGTTCAATGAATATTTCATTTCAAGGAATTATCGTTGGCTCGCCTAACACCCGATCCTTTACTTTTTACTATAATTCCACCTTCTTGCGTCATTCGAAGGAATTCTTTTTTCGTTCACATGTTCTCTCTGGTGTCGTGTGTTGTTGTTCCTGATACAGAAACGATGTCATCGTGTTTCGTCGTCGTTGGGAGGAAAAAAGGAGCAATCGTAGAAATTCTCTCAGCTTGCCAGATAGAACAATTCTTATATAAGGCACATAAGCGAGGTCGTATGTGATAAAATCGGTCAAGCGCCAAAGTTTATATGCTCCAGGTGTCTGGATGAGCGAATTGACAGAAACTTGGAAAGATAAGAGCTCTGGGAGAACCTCACGATCTATTCTAACACATTTCTAATACTTTATATTGTCTTGTAGGAATTTATTTAATTACATACTTTTAAAAGTGTACGTACGCCAATATTCCGGCAGTCGAAAGTTATTTCGAGACGTAGGCGCGCCAGCAAAGAGTTGATTCAAGTGCTCGTTACTGTACCTCAACGTGGCTCGCGTTTTCTTCGATCGAACCCTCTGTCCCCTGAGCTCTCAAAGCGCTCACTGCAGACCGAGCAAATGACAAGACCGAAACATCATGCCCCTCCCTCAAAAAAATGTGTAAAAGCTTGTTTGCCTTAGTTAGTTCGGATGTAGAACAGGAAAAACAACGTCAAACAGAAGCTGAACTTGCCGCATTCATACTCGACTCGTACTTCCAACGAGTGCGTCTCCCCTCGCGTTTTATTATCGCGTTCATTACCGAGCAAAACGCGCGGGCTTGCACCTCCTTCTCGCAAACTTAATTGCTCACCCGTTGCTCGCTAATTGCGTCATTCGTTCAACGTTTAAACACGTGTTTACCCAATTTATCCTCCGGGGCCGTGAATTTTTGGGTCACGCCTTCATCGATCCGATGACCCCCGTTGAAAGTGCGCCACGCTCGATCTACGCTTCCTTTCCTTACTTACTTTGCTCGCGGGAGTTTGTCGGTCGGGATCTTGGTCGATCCGAATTTATTGGAGCGCGAGGACCTTCGAACAGGAGAAGGCTCAACCGGAGGATCAATCCCCTGCGCTGGCAACTGGTTCGCGGACCATAACGAGTGACCCGAACCGTATAACAAATAATTCGTCGCTTTCTTTTTCTTTTGTACTCGGTCGGTGTGACGTCATTGGATAGAAATGTTGCTACGAAGTGATGAACTTATCATTTGTTTTGTCTGGATTACATTTGAATATACTTAAAACTGAGAAAATGTCGCAGTCTAGGACAAAAAGTCCTCGACGCGCGTGGCACGTTATTTTGGCGCAAGAGGTTAACCACAGAAGCGCTGGCAATTGGTTTGCGGACCATAACGAGTGACCGAACCGTACACAATAATTCGTCGCTTTTTTTTTCAACACGTCGGTATGATATCACTGGATAGAAATTATTAATAAGTAATAAATTTATTATTTGTTTCGCCTGGGTTATACTTATAAATATATTTAAGACTGAGAAAATATTGCAACTTTGGGACAAAAAATTCTCGACGTGCGTGGCACGTCATTCCAGCGCAAGAAGTTAATTCTTCTTTAACCACTTGCGCTGACAACTGATTGCGGACCATAACGAGTGACCAAATCGTAATTCGTCGCCATATTGAACTCGTCGGTATGACATCACTCGATAGAAATTATTGATAAGTAATAAATTTATTATTTGTTTCGCCTGGGTTATACTTAAATATATTTAAGACTGAGAAAATATTGCAATTTTGGAACAAAAAATTCTCGACGTGCGTGGCACGTCATTCCAGCGCAAGAAGTTAATTCTTCTTTAACCACTTGTGCTGGCAACTGATTGCGGACTATAACGAGTGACCCGAACCGTATACAAATAATTCGTCGCTTTCTTTTTCTTCTGTACTCGGTGACATCACTGGATAGAAATGTTGTTACGAAGTGATAAATTATCATTTGTTTTGCCTGGGTTACATTTGAATATACTTAAAACTGAGAAAATGTTGTAATTTGGGACAAAAAGTTCTCGACGCGCGTGACACGTCATTTTAGCGCAAAAGGCTAACGGGAGATACGGGGTACAGGCGAATTTGCTATATCGCAAGGAGAGACAGACTATCGAAAGTATAGTATGTACAATAATAAATAACCTCAAGGTTGTGACAGATATACAGAAAGGTTAGGTTAAAAATTGTGGTATAATTTACTGCGATGTACGTAATAATTCATAATTAGGCGGCAGATAGTAGTTTTTGAACCTTTTGCACTCGACATTGTACTTAAGTCTAGCTAATAGCTCAGACTTCCTCTTTTTGTAATTTGCTGATAATTATAATGAACGTGTACATTACCATGCGATATAATAGTATAATATCTGGACGGACGCCTAGAGTGAAAGCTATAACGACGTAAGAAGAACAAAAGAATTTCAAAAAAAGAAATTTCTGAAGACAATCCTTAGCCAGTTGAATAATTCACATGCTAAAACTAGACTTCTTAGTGTTTCTTAAAGTTCGAAAAATGACAAAGGATATCATTAACTCTTGTATATTATATTTGTAGCAAACTTATCACACGTTAGAAAGATACAATCAACAAAATTTCGTGTTCAAATACCATTCGAACGATTATTTCCAATGCTACATCATTTTATTTGAAAGTGATGATGCTTCGTAAATAAATTGCTGGTGGACGATACAAAACAGAGTTTGTCGGGGGCAAAGAATTAAAATTAAAATTCAGCAAGATTATCTCGTGATAATTTTTTCCAAGTTTCGACATTAGTTCCGGTTGCTCGATATTTTCCTCTGTCTCTTCACTTACGTAAAGTCGTTTGCCTATAATTGATCGTTGGCTCGTTGATGATTTCGATGCGTGCGTAGTTGCGTGAACAGCCAAGGAGGAAAGCCAAGGAAAGTCATACGCGTTTCGAACGAACGAAATCGCTTCCTGATCGGCGAACAATACGCGTGCCGTTTGAATGTTCTCGCCCGCATGCCGGAAATCGAAAACTAGTCCAATCGATGCGTCTTTGTTTTGTGTACACTGAGGAAGTTACTGCGGGTTAAGTGTTGGCCGCAGTTTACTTACAATTAGCTCAGTCAATCCGACTTTTTCTGGATAAAGCGAGAATACATCTGAATTTTCGCGAGAATAACAATAACTTTAATATTCGAATAATAACTTGATGATTGGTTAACTGACTTGCGACCGCCTCTATCCACAAGAATTTCTTTTCTCGAAATTTTATTATTCCTCTTATGTCATATTATGCCACGTCGTACAATATTGTTCCTACGTTCATTATAATTATCAGCAATTATAAACAATTTCATGATAGCTAAATTTAAGTGCAATGTCCTACTTACAGGGGACAGTCGAGTGCAAAAGGCTAGTTTTAATTCTTTGAAAAAATAATGACCTCTTTCCTCTGTATCTGTTTATTGCAAAGGCAACAGAACAAGCAAAGTTTTACAAGTTCAAATCGGGCAACAGTCGTCTATAACCTACAATTTGCAGTTTATCAATTCACTATAATGTTACGACTTGTCGTGCCAGCAGGCTTTTGTTCATTGGAAATTAGGAAAGCGAGGCAGAAAGTTAACCTTGACTCACAATCAGAAATAGTAGGTATCGTTGACCGATAAAATTTCCAGAGAACCTCGCCGATCGAGAGAAAAGATATCACGTATGTACGTATGTAACAACGGGATGTTCGGGCCGCTTGTGTTTGCGAGTTCTATTTCTGAAAACATATTGGGTGGTCGTTGTTAATAAACGGAAGTCGACATTTACGGTCATTACTATGCTATTGCTAGTATCGCGTAGGACCCGCCTGTTTCTCGTGCACACGGAACATCCGCAGATTACCTGTGAAATATTATTTGTGGAACAACGCGCGCCAACACTCGTCATTCGATAAACCGTGACTATTAGCGGACATGCTATGCCAGCTCTATGCAAATGATTATACGGAACAGGAAGTGTCCGGGTCGACGAACGAAGATCGCCAACATTTTAGCGGAACTTGTTACGCCGTTTGCGTAATGAAAATCGATTCGAGAGAGAGAGAGAGAGAGAGATCGCGTGCCTCGCGTGTCTTGCGAATTTCGCGAAACTTTGACTTTAATTGCCCGTCTCGAAAACGGAGACGAACGACTGCCATTAATCGAGTTTCTTGCACCGTTAACAATTTCGCCGCTTTTAATTGAATAAACGCGGTGAACGATGAACGTAACAAGGATTATTTTTCCTTTCGCGCCGGCGAGCTCTCGGAAATCACTCGGCAGCCGGCTATTCGATTGCTCGAGATTTATAAGCAACGAGCTCTTTGTTTCCAAGAGAAGCAGCACAAAGAAAGCATTTCTCCTTGCAAAAAAAATCCCATTTTCGTGCTACACTTAACCACGAGCTGTAATTGATTTCAATCAAGCCGATTATTGACGAAACGTCTGACCCGTCATTCAGGACTCATTAGCCTCGTATTAACGCCCCAGAGTTTTCCATTTAGCCTCTTGCGCTGGAATGACGTGACGCGCACGTCGAGAATTTTTTGTCCCAAAATTGCAATATTTTTTCAGTCTTAAATATATTTAGTATAACCCAGGCAAAAGAAATAATAAATTTATTGCTTCTCAATAATTTCTATCCAGCGATGTTATATCGACGAGTTCAAAGAGAAAGCGACGAATTATTGTGTACTTAATATATTATACTTAAATATATTTAAGTATAACCTAGGCGAAACAAATAATAAATTTATTGCTTCTCAATAATTTCTATCCAGTGATGTCATACCGACGAGTTCAATATGGCGACGAATTATTGTATACGGTTCGGGTCACTCGTTATAGTCCGCAATCAGTTGCCAGCACAAGTGGTTAAAGAAGACTTAACCTCTTGCACTGGAATGACATGCCACGCACGTCGAAAATTTTTTGTTCCAAAATTGCAATATTTTCTCAGTCTTAAATATATTTAAGTATAACCCAGGCGAAACAAATAATAAATTTATTACTTATCAATAATTTCTATCGAGTGATGTCATACCGACGAGTTCAATATGGCGACGAATTATTGTATACGGTTCGGGTCACTCGTTATAGTCCGCAATCAGTTGCCAGCACAAGTGGTTAAAGAAGAATTAACTTCTTGCGCTGGAATGACGTGCCACGCACGTCGAGAATTTTTTGTCCCAAAATTGCAATATTTTCTCAGTCTTAAATATATTTAAGTATAACCCAGGCGAAACAAATAATAAATTTATTACTTATCAATAATTTCTATTTAATGATGTCATACCGGCGAGTTCAATGAGAAAGCGACGAATTATTGTGTACGATTTGGTCACTCGTTATGGTCCGCAATCAGTTGCCAGCGCAAGTGGTTAATTTGCCCGTTTAAAGCTCGCGGGAGCTTGCTCTCGTGTCGGCTGGCATTTGTACACGTGAATCGACCCACATAGATCGCTCTGAGATTACGTCTGGGAGCCTAGATCGTAAGAACGATTAAAATAAAAAAATACGACTACAAAGGCGCACGTATATATTGGGACGATATAACAGCACATGACATGTATTTCATTCCTGAGCGAGTATAGCAAATATCGTGAATGTTCTCCCACGTTCCCTCGAACGTACGAATCGTCGAAAACGCACAGAATTCAATAGATTCGATCTGAAATTCTTCTCGCCGGTCAAGTTAGGCGTTCCTTCGGTCGGTGATGGATAGTTTATGAATCGATCGGTTCGTGTCGATCAGCAGTATGTCGTTGTGAAGGTAGCTGATCAGGGCCGTGCAAACGCAGTCCGCCCGTTTTGTGACAAAGTAGTACAAGGGCGACCAACTTTTCGCGCTGTTGTACATCGAGCAGATCGTCTCGCGATCGGTCTCGCTGATTTGCCTCGCGTACTTGATGAACGTGCAGAATTGGGATTTTGTGGCTGGCGCGGAGACGGATCTCAGCCGCGGTCCCATGCCGCCCAGCAGTCGATAGAACTTCCGGCCGCGGAATCTGCTCCCCAGTATATTGATCGTGTGCAAATTACGGCATCTCTCCAGTATGCGGATCAGATAACCCGAGCGTAAGTACAATTTCGACGTGGAACCTGCGGGGGAGAAAAATTATATACATATATGAGCCGTTTATTTTGAAAGTGTTTCTAAGTCAAGCTAACTATTTTAATATTTACGTATCTACGGTATCCTTTTCATTTTTAAACAAATTGCAACTAAACGTTTGTACACGGAAAATTAGCTAGTTAATGGAACGATAAGGATTTTTGTTTTGAAAGTGGCTTAAGTCGTTTCAAATTGATATGAAGTATATTATACAGTGAAATTTTATGAGAAGCTATATCTTTTTATTATTAAAGTAGCAGTGTTCGATTAGCTCGAATAGTAATTTTTTAAATAATAATAATTTTGTTAAGTATAGAGGATTTCGTTTCAACTAAATCTCTAGAGGACGTGGTTTTCAGAAGGTTAAAAAAATACTAATGGGGAAAGGATATATTAGTTAAAATTATGTTGGATGAGAGTTTCGGGAACAGAATCATATAAAGTGTTCTATGAAACATTAATGAATAACGATGCGCTATTCAAAACTAGATTTACTACCGCGTCGGGTGAGACCAAGAAACTTTAATAATATTGAATTGACATCACTGTACAAAGATGTAAGACCAATCGCAACACTAAAACACTGGATTACACTGGATTATATACCATCTGAAGACCATAATTATTTAAATCTCCCCCATATACGCAAATTGGAGAAGAATGAATTATAAATTACAAAATATTATTTGAATGTAACATTTCTTTAATAGTGAATAAAAATTGGATATTTTTTAATTTTATAACACAACATTGTAATATTTTTTTTTTATTTTTTTTCAAGGAACTTGTACCTTTTTAAAAATTAAAAGAGTTACTTCATTAATTTTGAAAGTAGCCTAAGTCCATCAAAAACGTGTTATTTTCTAAACTATATTTACGTTACTAATTGAATTGGTAAATTATATACCCTTAGAAACACAAAAACATTACACCATAGTATCAGTTTAATCAATATTTTTAAATTTATCAAAACGCAAAATATCATGATTTGAAGATAAATGGACTTGGACCATCAAAATAAATGGCTCATATATAATAATGACATTATTAAAATATCATTGTAATATCATTTAATAATGACATTATAAAAATCGTCTCCTATATTATAATGATATACATATACATCATCGTAACACTTCACAATTCTCTATATTAATTTTTATTTTCTGTTACTTTGCGCGATGAAAAACTTTGACTTTCTAAACACGTCAAACACGACACTACAGATCCTGTATTTCTTCCATTCATTCTCCCCGGGGGGGAAAAATATTTGTTCGTACTTCGGTATGGAGATGTATGCAAAACAAACTGGTTGTATTTTTGCACCCGACGTCGCGTACCGTTCGAATAGAATGCAAATACGCGTGGCGTTTACGTTGTTGCTTGGAAATTTATCGTCGCGATATATTGACTAAAATACCAGCAGCGCAGTGGTTGATGGAACGTCGTTGAAAGAGATTGATTATGAAAAAAAAAAAAAAAAACCGCACGTTGCATTTTCACACCGTTTCACAGGCAAGAAGAATTCGCGCGCAGATCCTCGGTGAATGATTACGTTCGTATGAAATTATTCCAATCATATCAGTTGATCAATTTAACTCGCTTCGATGGAGGGAAATAAAGAGAGTGTGCGATCCAAATAATCTTCTTCCGTTTATCTTCTCTGCAGTGCAGGCGAATGCAATGGAACGTGTTTAGAATACTAATTGCGGTAAACACGGTTGCCAGGTCAAACGGCGCATCCTACTCGTGAATCATATGCGAACACCCCGCGGATCGATTTGAAATTTTTTTACCTCCTCCCGCCTCCCCACTTTGTGCGGCAACATCGTCAACGCAAGAAGAAAAAGGGGTAACGAAATGCACGACAGGAAGTAGACGAAAGCGAGCGTTCGCAGAAGAAAGCTGCCATTACGAAATAGTAACTACAGAGAGCTACGCGTCGTCCCGTTTCTTGCTTGGCCACGTGGCCAAACTATTTTCCCTTTCTCTGTGATTCCATTTTATCGTCCGTGTCTTTCTCCTTTATCATCCCCGGCGTCTTTTTGTGTTTTTTTTTTCTTTTTTTTTAGAACGACAGAAAGAGGAGATAGACCGAGTAAAAAGAGAGAAAAACGAGATAAAAAGAATTCACTCGAGCAGAGTTTTTTGAACTCGAGCCAAAGGTTTCTCTCTTCTCTCTCTCTCTCTCTCTCCTCCTGGCTTTGTCAATACCGATCCGCGTAGCACCGAAGTGAGGAGAAAGAAGCTTAATTATGGAGAGAGGAGAAAAGCTGACGACGACGAATAGAACCTGTGCAATTAGAAACGTGCAGTTCCTCCAGTTTTTTGTTCGTCAGCGAGAGTTGCCGCAGGATCTCGTCGCAATCCGCCCGGACGCTTATGCTGAACTTCTTCAGCAGCGGCATCCTCTTCAGCTCTTTGACCACTTCCGCCGTGTCCTGTTCGTTGTTCGTCACCTACGGCACAAAGATAGAAATCCGAGAATAAAGAATGGGAGAATCGATCGGATCGGGACGCTTCTCCTCGACTTTTAACCTTCAAACAGCGCAATGAAGCATTGCCACGCTCGATCCTTTTATTGATCTGAAATGCATTTGTTCCAATATTAAACGATACTTCGCAATGCTATGTGTTTCTATACTTTCACTGCTTCGTTGTTACTTGCAATTTTTACTAATTTTCTCGCATGAAAAGAGATTAAAATCGTCTCGAAACTTTTACTTGTTTTTATGGTTAGGCTGCTCAGTTCTTCGTGCATAGATTATATTATATACTTGTTGGTGTACTTTTGCTGATTTTTACAGTTAGGCTGCTCAGTTCGTTATCATAGTATCAGAGTGATGGTTCCTAGATACATGTCGTTGGTATGCTTTGATGAACATGTCTGTATTTTCTCGTATTTTTTGAACTATTTAACATGCGATTGAAAGAGTTCCAGAGAATGTATAGCATTTAACAAGTGTATTATTTTACTAATAATTAAAATTATTAATTATTTTTCATTTCAAACGTATTTTATTAAAATAAAATGAGAATACCTCTAAGTAACGTTTCTTGGCGTCGTTAGGAAACAATTTCCCTACTCCTTGAAAAATTATATAACATTATAATATGTAATTATATGTTATATAATATAAATTATATGTAACGTTGCCTGGGTCGTGTCCTACAACGTAAAATAGCGTTCCCCGTTCCCCAACAGTTGAAAACTGAAGGACGTGAATTCTCGTCTCCCTCGTCCACAGTGCGTTAAGAAAGCATCAAGGTCGTCGATTATCCGTACCTCGTAAGTTCGCCATAGAAACGGGTCGTAAGCGAGTCGATTGAAGAGCGTGGACACGTGACTGACAGCGTAAAGATCCTTGCAGGAAAGATAGGAGAATATTTCGAAGATGATCTCGACTGGTAAGGACTCGATCCTCGCGATCGAGAAGCCGGATGTCGGGACCACGGTCTGCGCGTCGCACTTGTTACCAATCCTGGCACGCTTCCTAATGGGCTCTGGAGTAATTGCAAGCTCGTCCATTCTCGTTGCGTTTCCATTTCTGGCATCGGTACGCGCGCGTATGTTGTCTCACATTGTCTCTTGATAGGCCGTCTAAGAATAATTTCTCTAACCTCGACTAACTTTTTTGGTCCCTATTTATTGGCAATTTCCCTTTCACGAGGTGGGGTTATCGCGTTTGAGACGGAAAGACTAAGAATTTTGACATCTGTCAGACCCAGAGCCCCGATTTTGTTTTGTCCTCCGTCGAAACGACATTTGCTTATTGTTTTGCTACTTTATGTTGTACTCGACGCTCATCGAATACTTCTCAGTGTTGTATTATATTTTCTTTTTCTATCTCTCTCTCTCTCTCTCTCTCTCTCTCTTTTAAACCTTGCTGTTTGAAAATCAAATTTTTGGATTTTGGACACTTTCAAGTATTTCAGTTCTCCTAAAGTGTACAAATCAGCGTAATAAAGTAAAATAAATTTAGTAAAAAAATTAGTAGTGATAATAATTTTGTCGAAATGTGTTTACCTTTGAACAGCATTGTAGATGAATTCTCGCCAAATTAGGTGAAATAAACGAACTTGGAAGCTAACTCTCGTTATTATGCGTTCCACGCCGACGACAAAAATCACGATAGTGACTCATGCACCGATCATTCACCGGCTCTGTCACCTGCTTCTCATTCCGGTTAATAGCAAGGGGCATTGTAACGACATAATTCCAGCTTTTTTTCAGGAAGGATTTACGAGGATCTACGTGCGTGTTTGTAATGGCGACACGACCTTCATACATGGTATAAATTGAGTAAACGTGTGTTCAAAAAAATTTGATAGCGTATTCTTTTACAGTATACTGCATTTCTCTTGCTGCATCATTACATCTTCACATAGATTTATATAGATTTTTAAGATGGAACGTTAGTAATTCAATTTTGAATTAAAAGAGAACAAAGCGAAAGAAAAGAAACCAAGATAGAGTTTCAAGGATAATTTCAACTTTTATCTCGTAAGAAATTACACTTTTTTATCTGGCACGATTGCGACCGGTTTCGAAACGAGTTCAACGACTCTCAAACTTCCCCCAAGATTGCGATCGCATAATGAAGTGATTTTGAACGTTCATCTTACATATCAATATACACGAGTGCTACTTACTCGTCAGAGGCAGAAGGAGGAGAAGCAAAGAGGTGGAAAGTTATTCAAAGAAAAACAAAGTTAAATAACGAACGAGTCCGTATATATGATGAAACGATGGAACGTATTTTATATTCGAGAGCGAAAGGGAGCTCGATCGAGTTCGACGACATTTCAGACAGAGACTGAAAACCGAAATATTTTGAGGTTTGGGTATTATACTCAGAGATTGAAACCGAAATATAGTGAGATTTAAGTATTATATTTAGGCTCCCATATTATCGTAATACAACTGCTATTTGGGAAATCGGTTTTAATACCGATATAAGACGGTCATACCGGTATTTTCATACGTATTTTAGTGGTATTTGATGTCCACAACGGTAAAAATATATACCGAAATATATATATACCGCTTTACTGACGAAAACACATTTTTCATTTTCTACATACAATGACTCTTATTAATATTGGGACATCATGCTATTCGAAATATTGTTGTGGATTTCGATTGTTTATAATAGTAAATTTGGATCAATTTTTTAATAATATAATAGAACATTCGTTATAGTTTATAGTAACATAAATTTTATTTATTTGTTGCACATACTTTTCTTAATATCAAACAATAAACTGAACTATCGTCGAAATGTGGCGTGGCAAAAATATTCGGACATTTGAAGAACTACAATATTTGAACCTAAAAATTGTTAACATAAACGATAATTAATATTTTTTTAGGTAGCCCTTAACTTCAATAATATATCGCAGACGCTTAGGCATATTTCCAGTAATTTTTTTTTAAGTAATTTAGCTGAATATTCTTCCATTCTATGATTAATCGTTGTTTCAACTCCTCTTTCGATTTATCGACGTACGACGTAATTAGTCATTTTTCACCGAGAAAAAGGAAAAACGTATCGAGAAATCGGTCATCTTTTAAAATTAAGTAAGAGTATTGTGGCTGATATTGTATGGAGATACAACGATGAATTAGTATTAGAAATAATAAAGGATACGTGTATAAGCATCGTCAAATTTACTATCGGCAGCTTTACGAAAACATTTAATCATTGTCTCCTTTTCCTTTTCTAATGTATTAATATTTTATTTACCGATATTATACCGAATTATACATCTACCGACCTAACATCGTTTTGATAACATCATACCGGTATTCGCACCATTTCGGTTTCATCAAACATAATCGAATAGTAATCTAAAAATACCGGTAGTTTACCGGTATACCGATTCGGTCTCTGATTTCAGAGACGCAATCGTTGACGCTATTCAAAATCAGACGTGATCCCCGAACACGCCGTTTGAAACACAATTTCTGGACTGTAATCACGCGAATGGCTTTCCAACTTGCCAAATAACTTGTCGCGTTGTCGAATAGTCGCTTCGTCTTCAATTTTCTTCGTAGCGTACCTTGATCCGATTACCTACATAAACTTACAAAGTAAGTCTGGCAAGAGTCAAGGCGGTTATATTTGTTGCCCATTAACATTCCAGCGGGCAGAAGAGCAAAGTGCGCGATAACGCAACCCTGAAAAATCGATCGCCTGTCTATAGCTAACAAGCATGAAACAACGTCTACGCGGATGAATGTAACAAGCACATGTTTCTGCAACAGATTTCATTTCTTGTGATAAACTTGTAAAGCTTCTGGTAAACCGTCGAGAAATATTAAAATAGAATAAACTATTTACGCAGAGACTGCGTTTATTCATCCTCATTGAATTTAAGAGCTTATACGCCAGACCAGTAAAAGTTCGTTTCGTTGGCTCTCGCAGTCTCGTTTCCACTACAAGCTATCGACGTTTCTGTCAATACGTACGGTAACACGAAACAATGAGAGTCCCCGCAAACTACGGGAACGCTAATGCTACCGCACTCTCATCAACGCCGAACGCGCGTTATCTTTTTTTTTTTTACATGTCATTAACGAGATCCGACGCGCCGCCGAGAAAGTTTCCTATTAAATTTCACGCTGCGCGAGTTTACGATTGAAAATGAAACGGATCGTTGTTGCAACGTTACAGATAAATGATGCTGTCTCAGATGAAGACCAACACCACTGGAAAGCTGGAAGGGAAACGATCGAAGGAACTGATGTCGTCTTCCAGTCTTTCTGGTATGTCTCAATTGTCAAACAGCAGCGAGGAGACCCTGGAACCTCTTGTACATAAGCCGCACAAATTGGAAACGACGGAAAGGTAAGAAAAAGTATGAGCTTGATTAAACTCAGTTTAAACTGTGATTTGATGTATTTTATTGTGCAACGAAATGAATAATAATATAGAAAAAAATATAAAAAAAGAAAATTCATTGATTTAGAACACGTTTGAAATAGATCGTGTATGGTTTCTTTTTTACCGACGCCTGATAAGTTTGATGGCGCTACGTCGCAAGAGCAAAATTTTTTTGCGAGCCGTTTCAAGCATTTTAATTCACGCGCGCGGACGGAGTGTACGTTTGTTAAAATATGCACGTATGCAATGCAGCTTGTGAAATGTATTTTGCAGCACAACGAAGGACACGAGTCCGCAACACAACGAATGGCTATTAAGTGGACCAAGTGGGAGCAAGTCTATTTTGCGTTTCAAGTAAGTGGAAAATTTCTTCTTTCTATATATACGTTTGCAACGCAATGCAACGTTTGTCGCAGGATATATAATTTTAACATTGCTGTGTTCGTTTATTATTTTTTAGATGCTCCGCGTTAGCAACTCCTCCGGAAGAACCACCCGCGAAAAAATTGCACATGACCTACAAAATTTTTCAAACGGATACTAAACTTATTAATCTGTTGCTGCAGTCGCATGGTTTGGCAGAGGTAAGTAAACAATTGAAATGCCTTTTCAAAAAATTATTTATTGCAGCGAACCAAGTTCGAACTATATCGAATCGCTCGTTATAAATGTTATAATACAAATGAGTCTGTTTCTTCTGCGTTTCAAAATTTTTAAGTACTTATTAATGTACAACTCAAAAGTAATGATACAACTTATACTTATACATACATATATATACATATATATATATATATATTTTTTAGTATGTTTTATCATGTCACTTATTTACTGGCATTATTCTCTTCAATGGAATTTTTTTTAACTCGAGTTGTATTTTATAATATATGAAATCGTGTATTTCGTGTTATATATTTTGATTTATTTGTTAATGTTATTACTGTAAAGTGACTTGCTATAGCATGAGATAGTAATACAGCTTTTTTTTTTATTTAATGCTTGTGATTATTATTAATTTTTTATTTAATGTTACGTTATTATTGAATATTATTTTAGCATTTATAATCTTAACGAAGTATATAATCGTATAAGAAAATCGAATCTGAATTCATTAAACAAAGCGAAAATATATTTATTGCAAGACGCAAAGACGACCAATAACTGTTACTAGTTCAATTACATAATAAACGTAATATCTGCTTTTATCCAAGTATTAATTGTCTTATATTTATTAAGATTATTTTTAATACTGACAATTTTACAGTCTATGAAAGTATAACAGATTTAAACAGCAGCCAATTGTATCGTGGGCAGGGTTTTTAAGCTGTTTTTATTAGTAAGTTCGAGAAGATCTGTTACTGAATGCAATTACCACAGAACCAATGAGCTCCTGGACATAAATCCACGTCTAAATTTGCGCGAGTTAATGTCGTTCTTAACATTCTTACACCTTCGCAATCCAAACCCCAATTTGCCAAGTTTCCAATTTTTCTAAGTCTTTTACAGTTCTTAAACATATTCAACACTGTAGTTGCAGATACTTTACTGGCCTCGTATATGTAGAAACATGTTAAGTTTTGTACTAAACTATTTTCACATTTGTCAGACTTTCTTGGATTTCTATATTTGTTTGATACGCTTAATAACTTCTCCAAGTGTTCATTAGTGAGATCGAAACAACTATGAACATGTAACGCTGTTAATTCTGGTGCTAATGAAAGAAGTTTAGTAATAGCAACAGCACTCACTATACGACCTAATTGAATTCTTTTCAAATATTTCAGTGGAGGAGGATCAGTACCCTCTGTCCAAATTATGTTTGACCCGTCATTAGTAAATGTTCTAAGATTGGAACAATTTAATAAAACTTCTTTCAAATCGACTTGGATAGGATTTTCACTTTGAGTTATTCTGAGATTAAGTTCGCGTAAATTATGCCCGTTAGTACGCAGATAATCGTAAAAACCATCCAACCATTCTCTTTGAGGTGGTATACTGTGTACACTTAAGGAAGTAACATAGGGGAATAATCTCAAAGCTTCGGGAGGATGATGAGGCTCTGAAATATACAGTTTCTCTACCTTTGGGCATGCCTGTGCCAAAAGTTCTAAACGAGCTGGTGTTGTTCTGCAACTTCTTGCCTGAGTCAGGCTAAATGGCGTTTTAAATCCAATAAGTCCTTTGTTCATAATTTCCACTACTCTTCCCATATGGCTATATTCAGCTAGAGATTCCAACCGTGGAACATGAACTAAAGCTAAAAGTACTCCTGCACTGGTCACACCAGTGTTTGCAACGTTAAGTACTCTGAGCGTATCACAGAGAAAGTTTCTGCTTTCATAGTATTCCAATAGTACCCCTTGCTTTTCCTTTTTCTCTGATTTAGAATTTCTCATTTTCAATTTTGAAAGCAATGTTTTCAAACGGGACCAACTAGTAGGCTCTTGCATTGCAGTATGGGGCATTTTATCCCTAAGTTCTACTTGTAACAGTAATTGCTTCAATCCTACATCTGTTACTTGCCTTGAACAAGCAACATCCAAGTGCACAAGTTTTGGACAAGCTTTTCCCACCACTTGAAGCACCCCATCACTGGCTATATTGCGTAAAGTTAAACTCATCAAATTTTTCATGTTTAAGAGAGCACATCTTAATAATTTACAGTCCAATCTTAGCAAAGCTGAACGAGCCAACTCTAAAGATTCAAGTCCAATTCCTTCTGATGCAAGTAGCTTCAATAACGATGTCTGATGGCTGCATCCATAGTAACAACAGAGATTCACTTTCAACTGCTTTATATCATGCCCGAGAAGAAGGGCCAATAAGTATAAAGGAGCTGGGCCAGAAATTAGAGTTGATCCATCTGATGCAGGTCCATACAACATTTTTGAAGTTTCTTCTATAACTTGAGACCTCAAACGTGCTGGCAAGGCATTTATGTAATAAGGTCTAATGGTTTGTTTCGCGTATGCCAACACTTGTGCAGCGGATGATTCTTGTGAAAGCACCTGCAGCCTGCGGCACGTCCCGTCGAGTTGTTGACACACACGTCCCAAACTAAGTCCTTCTAGGGAATTAGGCTGACGGTGGCCAGGCATCTTCTCTTGTTCATTCACTATAATGTTTGATATATCAGTTAGTATATACATTAAATTAATAATATCTAAATTACAAATTATAGCAGTTCATTAGTGGTTATATATTATGTTATACAGCGTTGTGTATTGGAGTATCGTTGGAGAATATATTATGAGGAGAGATTCAAATAAACTTAATTATATAAAATTATTGAATAAATATTAAAAATTATCTTTGTTAGATATTGGGTAAATTTGAAATGATGTATTCGTGATCAACTGAAAAAACAAGATTTTAACATCATGATTTTGAGGTTAACTACACTTGAAACACGGTTCCGTTTTTATACTGGTTTCGTTTTTTACTAAGGGTATTATAATTATGTTAAGAAAATGTTAATAGACAAATAGATATAAATTACTTTCCTATATAATTATCGACAATTAAAAACTGTTGCTGCTATCCCCACAAAGTTTCGTGACAGAACGCGCCGACGCTTTTTCCCTGCATTGTTTTACTATTGTCCGTCCGAAATATCATTCCGAGTTCAAAAATTATTCATTAATAAATTTTTTCATTCTTTCATGAATCTGAATATTGCCGTGACTATAAAGAACACTTCTTTTCTTACATTGCTTTTCATTTCGTTTTTTTTTTTTTTTTTTTTTTTTTTAAAGAAAAGAACACTTTTTCCATTTGCTACACGGGGTTTATGAACAAACGAATACGTTAGCTATTTTTGTCCAACATATAGTTTTCTAAATTTCATTATACTTGTGATTAAAAGAAAAAGAAAGAAAGCCTTGTATTTTTTCGTTTCGCGATTTTTAAATGTCAAAATAAAAATAATTTTCTGCGACGTTTCGATCTATTGGTGAAAAACTCAAGTTCAGCACAACGGGTGTTTGTATACAGGAGACACGTGCTCGTCTCTCCTTCGTGATCTTATATATCACGATATATCAATCGGAGAAAACTCAGAAACGTGTTCAAAACGTGCCCCGTTTTAATGATTCTTTATCGCACGACACGCTATACTTTTACACGCATTTGTTTCTTCTTTTTTTCTTTTTTTTATGAATTGTCATTATTTTCAAGTTTCTATTAACGTCATTGACTTTAAGTCAAAAAAAAAAAAAAAAAATAATTTTAATTCATTATCTAACTAATTCTATTATCTTTCGGTTCCGCAAAAAGAATTCCAAGAGTGATTCCTTTATAAATCGAATCGTAATCCTTTTTTCTTTTTTTTTCTATATTGTAAAGAGCAGAAAACGAAGCTAGCTCAAATTCGATCCAGTAAAACTCGTGGAATTATAATAGATGGACGATAAAGTGATTTCTATAGCCGGTGATACGTCGCGCAATGTCGTGCGATTATTTTTTCTCGCATGTTTTTCTCGCACTAATACACGCTTGTTGCCATCGATTTCTATTCCGTGGACAAACAACGGCAAGTATCGGGGATCTGTTGCGAGAATGACAGAAAGGTGGCATCGATGTGCGAGCGTAATTGCGAAAACATTCGTCGGAGGAACGGACCGCGCGAGCAACGAGGTTTCGCGCGACCTCTTGTTAATTAACTAACGCCTCGTGTACCGTAATGCAATTTCGCGAGCCGCCACAGATAGCCATCTGTGTGTGCACACACGCGTACAAGAGGAAGCACTCTAACGCACAACATGCGAAAATAAATACTTCAACGATCATACGAAGAAAAAGTGTGCAATTATATGAGACGCGATGTCGCGAATTTATCGCAAAAAAAAAAAAAAGAAACATAACTGCTTGGTGGACAAAGAAAGATGAACACGTCGAAAGTGAAAATTGCTCGTCGTAGTTCGACCTAGACCGATTTACGGGGGAATAGAGCAAAAAGATGTCGTTGGACTGGAAATAGAAATAATTACATCGATACCGATTGGATGATGTTAACATTGAGATCCAATTCGTTGCTCGTTACTGCGTCGCGGTCGCGTGTTCATAAAAATTCCGAGTGTATTTCGAATTCAGTTCATAGAAGCGGAACCACGCGGACTTAGAAATCCGCGTAATGCACACGCGACGCGACACCGAAACTTGAACAATATGCAAAAGGCGCAGCCACCGCGAGTCGTTCACACGTTCGGTTACATAAAGGCAAATACAACCGAATCCGATACGCTACTGCGACACTTTCACTGGACCAATTCTTTTTTTCCTTTTTCCTTTTTTTTTTCTTTTTTCTTTTTCCCCCCGTTCATTCGCTACTTGCAAGCAAACGACGCTACTTTCTAGTAACGGTATTGAAACGCTTGACACTCGGTGCTCACCGCCTTCTACACCGCTTCAAACTAATTAGATGGCTAATTGCTTCTATCGATATCTCTCATTTTTCAATCAATTAAAGCATCGTTGTACGCGTTGCTAATTGAGTGGTTAGGCACAACGTGTGTATGCAACCCACGTGCACACCGACACCTGCGTCGGCAAGAATTTTTAGAGATTCGAACAGAACCTCCAAACTCTTTTAAGTTTAAAAAACAAAACGATCCTCCCGTTTTTAGAAAGAAAGAAAGAGAGAGAGAGAGAGAGAGAGAGAGAGAGAGAGAGGGAGGGAGAGAGACGTAGGTCTAAGCATTTGTTTCAAATCATTTCCGACCAGAATCTTGGCGAGCCCTTCCCCGTTTCGCCATCAACCGATCCAAATTAATGCAGATGAGAATTCGACGCACGCGTGCACGCGTTTCTAAAAGCAGCCCAAAGTTCGTGGCACAGATTGCCCTTTCCATCGCTCGATATATAACTCTCTCGATTCCTTGAAAATCGAGACCTTTTCACCTGAGAGGCCGAGACTGGACCGCGGATCGAAACGAACAAAAATCCAGCGAGAGATTATGAAAGAAAAAGAAAAAANAAAAAAAAAAAAGAAAAGAAACGAGCAAAACGAGCGGAGCCACCACAGCTTGGCTGCAACGGTATCGGGCAAACGCCAGGCGCGCTGGTCGCCCTCGAAATACCATAAATTCGAGGAAGGTTGCGAGCAGAGATAGCTCCGAGCCCCGAACTTATCGATCGTAATCCGTTGTTTATCCCTCGTTTATTCTACGATTCGTCGTGACGATGAACCTTCGTGGCTCGAGGAATCACGTTCGAGAAAAGGGGAAAGCGAGAAACAGTCTTGTTCGATGGGGAGTAGTCTGCTCGGAGAGTTTCGGGGCAATCGGCAAAAGAGGAAGCGGCGGTTGGTGGTTACTGCAGGGAGATTAACAAAAGGAGAGAAAAAGAAGAGAGAAAGAGAAAGAGAGAGATATCGTCAAGCGTCAGGTGCCTACCTTGAAACAAGCAAGTCTCCTACGGGTGTCTCCTGAGCGGCGGCTCGTGCTAGACTGCCGCCGCCACGAAATCGCATGCGTCTGATGGCTAGAGCGTACTCGGCTCGGCTCGGCTCGGCTCGACTCGGCTGGCGACCTCGTCGTCCGGCTTTCCGCTTGCCCACACCACGTTCCTCGGCGCCACGCTTCTCTCTCGTCCATTCCGGGTCCGAGTGGCCGTGCCATCAGCTCTCTGGCTCTCCCGTCGTTCGAGAGTTCCCCTTAAAATATGCTACTTTATTTATTTATTTATTTACCGACACTTGTAGCCACGATCGCTGGATATCTCGCCAGGCGACCAGCACCGCGGTTGTTACGTTCTCTTCCCCGTTATCATTGAAAAACACCGGTTTCCGGGAGGGAAGCACGTTGTTGCGTCGCTTCGATCCTCCTCCTCCTCCGAGAGTTTGTCTAGCCTCTCTCTCTCTCTCTCTCTCTCTCTCTCTCTCTCTCTCTCTCTCTCTCTCTCTCTCTCTTTCACGTGTTGGAATTTCAGAATTAGTTCGCGAAAATATTTCAGTAATTGCCGAGGTATTGATCATTGCATTACGCATACTCGTATATAAGATATTCCTCTGGATGTTCGAAAAATGTTCACGCGTGTTTGTAGTTGTTTACGGGGGAGAGAGAACGTTTTTCTCTTTTTCTTTTTGTTTTTTTTTTTTTTTTTTTCAGTTGGCGATTGGAAAGCGCGTCAATTCCGAGTCATTCGCCTCTGCGCCGCGGGTCACCGAGCAATCTTGTCCCTTGTATGCCCGTACACGCACGCGTTATGTCGGTGTCATCGAGTCTCCAAAAAGATCGTCGCGTGATCCTTCGATCCGGATCAATTGCTTATCAACTGCGATACTGCCATGCCGTTGAAACGTAGCTCGCGGTAACGCGTGACGTGTACACACCGATGTTGCAGCTTTTTTTTTGGTTGTTAGCCGCATCGTGCAAATGATGCAAAAAGAAGAAGTTTATGTACATATGAATCGTCGAACTAACCGGCGTTAAACGACGTTTCAAGCTAACATTGATCGAGCGAGACGGAACTTTTGAAAGTACAGGATGATCCTCAGCTCCTAAACAGTCCTCATCTCGAGAGCTGGAGAAGCTCCGAGGTCGCCGGAGAGTAGTATCATCTCTCGCGTCACCGACTGAACATTATTCTGGTCTGAAACGATCTCAGGTGCCATTGAAATATTTTTGGCGTATATATCGAGGTTATAGGGCATCTCGATATATATACCAGGGCTGAAAAACCTCGGGAATTATTCGACTATTTCGGGATTTGGTAGCGAGGTCTTCTCGCGGCTCTCGCGAGCTTCCTTCCACTCTATTTTCGTCTGTTTATATTCTCGAAGGGACCGAGAGGAGACGTTTCTCTCTTCGTGTGTCTCTTCGCGTGGCCTTCTCCACGCCGTGTCGCTCTTACATCTCCTTCGAATTTGCTCGAGACATTCGATTTTCCAGTAGTCAACTTGGTCTCTCCCGAGTCCGTCAGACTGAAATCATTCGTGCCGTACGATTCTTTCGTAGACGGGAGCGAGAGAGGAAAAGAGGAAGAGACGATAATTCCAATGCCTCGTCTCTCTGTCTCCTCGGATAGGCTACCGAGATACGAGCTCGTTATCCTTGATCGGTAACGCAATATGTGGCTCACGTAAAGGCGACACGTTAAAGCGACGAGCAAAAGCGCGGCCGAGCGTTTTGCCTTCTCGCTGCGTCTTACGTCCGTTTCAATACCTTTTCTTTTTTAAATCGCTCGATTTAATCAAACGATATCATCACTTTCGACATTGAATTCGGCGTTAATCAATCGACTCTGGCCTATGAGTTCGCGTTTCGCCTCAAGGGAGATGAGAACTTTCATCACGTCTCTAAAAAAAAACGTGACATTTAATCGCAGAGAAGAAAACACGCTGTGATTCGGAGATTTTATGAAATTTACAAATTGTCGCAAATTTTTTCAGCAACGACTTTGCGTGCTCCAAGAGATTATTCTTCCCTATCTCCCTCTCTCCGGTTCGGTTGTTTCAACCGCGTCGTAAAACCGACGAGTAGTTTACGATTGTCGCGTGTTCGTGGCTCTCGGGGCAATTACGAGTGGATCCGCGGCCGATCGATACACGAGGTGAAAGCAAAACGGCTGGCTCCCCCGAGGCAGAAGATAAGAGACGACGTCGGCCGGTGTCTGCAACGCGAGCTCGCTCTTCGTCTCTTCGTCACTTCGTTCTAATTAACGTCTCCTTAAACGCCTGACGCGGCAGCTTAAACGCCGCTCGGATCCTCGACGTCACAAAGCGTTTCCGCGTCGGTGAACCAACTGAATTTCCCCCCTGGGCCAATTGCGTTTCGACCTCCGGCCCGGAATCCCATTTTTTTCTTTTTTTTTTTTCTCTCGCGTGATCGGTGATTACGACACTCGTCGACTCCCGGAGGATTCTCTTCTCGATGACACGCCGGCAAAAAGACCGAGCAAAGTCAGAAGCGAAGAATTATACGTGTTAACCTTCTAAGGACCGGGGTATTTAAATGTCCCTTCGCTAGTGGACGGATTTAAATCGCCAGGCGAAGTTTAATTTTACATGTCTTTATATGAATTATTGTAGTTTTTATATATTCAAAGTTCAAGTCAAATCACACAAAGACTGAAGCTTACTCGAAACAAGAAGAGAGAGACCGTTGATAATATCGGAACATTCTGCTTTCTCAGATATTACGTAGGTGTCGATATATCGGACGTTGGTACTTAGAAGGTTGATCATCGGCACGATAACTTGACCGACGTCGCGCGTCTGACCAACTCTGGTTGGTGAGTGAATTCGCAAACCCGAGTCAGCTGAGACCGAAGCTGCGTTAGAATTCTATCATCGTTTTGACACGTTGTGGACGGGAGATGCGCATTCGCGTCTTTCAGTTTTCAACTGTTACGGACGCGGAACGCTATTTTGCGTTGTAGGGGACGCGATCCAGGCGACGCGAATATATAAATTTTTCAAAACGTAGGGAAATTGTTTCCTAACACAGCACACCAAGGAACTAGAGATATTTTCGTTTTAATCATTGATAAACTAATACATTCTCTCGAACCCTTTCAATCGTCTATTAAATAATTCAAAAATTACGAAGAAATACAGGCTATACGCATACCGTCCTCAATGTGTTATTATAAATATAAAATAAATAATGGTTAAAATCTAAAGTACATAATAAATAGATATTTAGATATTACATAAAAGTATAAAAAATAAATTAAATATTACAAATGGTATAAATAGTATATATTATAATTATTATTATAAATAACTATTATTAATATAATATAATTATTATTATAAATATATATTATTTCATAGTATTATTTAATTTATTTATAAAATTATAATAACATAATTATATATATACTATAATTATAATAATTAAATTTATAATAATATAATTTTATATATATATATATACTATAATAATTATAATAATAAAATTATATATATATACGCGTATTAAATAATTCAAAAATTACGAGGAAATACAGGCTATACGCATACCGTCCTCAATGTGTTATTATAAATATAAAATAAATAATGGTTAAAATCTAAAATACATAATAAATAGATATTTAGATATTACATAAAAGTATAAAAAATAAATTAAATATTATAAATGGTATAAATAGTATATATTATAATTATTATTATAAATATATATTATTTCATAGTATTATTTAATTTATTTATAAAATTATAATAATATACTATAATAATTATAATTATATAATTATATATATATATATACTATAATAATTATAATATAATTATATATATACTATAATTATAATAATATAATTATATATGTACTATAATTATAATAATTATAATTATATATATACTATAATTATAATAATATAATTTTATATATATATATACTATAATTATAATATTATAAAATAATATATAGTAATATTCAAGAATATTTTATCAATATGAATTAAAGAAGTGCATATATGTACGCGTTGCACAAAGTTTCCTTGTCGCTCCAAAAATGTGCGGGCCCTGGGAGAGCAGCAGGTTAGGCGCGTTGCGGTACGCAATGTGATGCGCGTTGATCGATGTAAATTAATTCTGATCAATTTTTTTTGCCGGTATTCGAGGGGCGAGAAGCAAATTCTCTTCTGGCCGGCAGAAAAAGAATGTCGAAAAGACATTTGGAAGAAAGATGACAAGAGAGAGAAAGAGAGAGAGAGTAATAATAATCGCCGAATAATTTGATATATCTCACCGGTGGATCGTGTATTCGTGCAGCGATCATGGCGGACAACAGGTGAGGACACGGGCAGATCTGGTGGGATAAGGTTTGAGGGTCACGCGCGCGCCGCCTCGGAAGGTCCGTGACTGAAAAGCTAACCGGTCCTGGAGTGTTGTTCGCCGCTTGTGCGGTAACTCGGTAGGAAACGTGCGTATGCACGATGTGTATACCACCGTCTGTCCCTGGCCGCTGGAGTTTCTACGAAAATTTCCGCATTGCTCGCTTTGTCGCCTTTGCAAGTACAATTCCTTCCGATCGATCCTCGACACCGATCGACGAGGCGTTATTATTGAGACAGATACGCGGTCCGGGACCTTCGGCTCGAAATGAGAAATACGGTCCTTGAGATCTACCATTCGCGTCGAACGCCTCGGGTCGTTTCCTTTGCTGTTGCGTGTTACGTTTCCATTCCGACCGCTGGATATTTGTTTTCGCTCGTTTGAACGATAAAGTTCCTCTCTTTGCGAAAGCAAAGTCTGCATTTACTCGCCGGCGATGTTCAACAGGGTTCAACACCGTTTAACTCAAGTTCGACGATTGATTGTATTTTTGGTGTCGCGTTTTTGTCTTTCTTTCTTTCTTTCTTTCTTTCTTTCTTCTTTTTCTCGGGCGGGAGGCGGAGGACTCATCGCGGAACGCCTCGCATGCCGAGTGTTTTCGATCGTTTAACGATCTTGTAATGCGAAAGCCAGCAGAGCCATTACGTCGCGATGAAACGCAGAGACGGAGCGTCGATAAATGAAAAGTCAATGAGCCTGGCTGGCGTGACCATGGTCACGTAGTCTATAGAGAAGTTACTGCGCGTCGAACTTCCCCCTTGTAACTTCTGTTCGTCATTGTTTTGTCTTCTTGTCTTCTACTTTACACACCTCCGATATATACTAAAATTTGGAGTAATTGTCTGTAGTGTTCAAATATAACTCCTCGCCAGTATTATAGTTCTGACGAGACATAAGAATCTATGCAAGTGCATGTTCGATTGTGCTTTGACGTACCAAGTTCGTCAAAGCGACAGCTCGTCCACCGTGAATCATAGTCTTTGCTTTATACAAACGACACGTCACGAAACTGCTTTTATTCTTATTCCGGTGTCGATTGACGAAAGGTCGGGGGACGCGTTGCAGATTTCATGGAAGCGACGATTGCGTCAAACTGTATTAGAGCTTGGTCTTGCGGTCAAGCGAGGAGGCTCGAGGAGTATGGTATCGAATTACGATGAGGTCGATCTTCATTAGAGTCAATTGATATGATCTACATTCGCTACGATCGCTAGATCACGTGCCTCTCGCGATCGTCGGTGCTCCTTTATCGAGCTTAGCTCATCATACGCAAATATGCGTGGCGCCGCGATGCTGCACCTAGAACCGTGTGAATTATTCGCCAAACTTTCTATGTCACGTGAAAATCTTGCACGCGTGTAGAAGAATGTCGTTTGTACATTTTTAATACAAACAACCAAATTTAAACTAAGAATATGTTTGTTTCAATTCCTATACAATAATAAATTATAGATTTTTTACCTATTTTATATATATATGTAAATTTTATCTATATCTATATCCATATCTATTATCTATATGTAACATATTGTTGGATTCTGTGTAATGGAGTCAATACACTTACAATTTAGAAGAGTTTATTCCCTTACAGTCGTGGTCTTGTATGAAATAGAATGATACAGAATGATTTACAACGTTTAATGCTCTTGAATATGATATGGAATGATTTGGAACGTTTGATGCTTTTAATGATATAGAATGTCTCTATAATGATTTAGAATGTTTTATGCTATCGAATGTCTCTAAAGCATGTCCTTCTATATATTTGGTTATCATCATCAAGTGGAAGAGGAAGGAGCATAGATGATTAACTGTTGGATCATGCCCTTATGACTAACTATTCACAGTCCACTTTTATGTAGACTGTTGCTAGCTCATTGTCAGTATTTGCATGGATTCAATATTGGGGTTGGTCATCCAACAATATATTTAAATATATACAAATATGGAAAATCTAAATTTTGTTTCAATACCTATATTATGATAAATTATAAATTTTTTTACCTATTTTATATATATATATATCTAAATTTTATCTACATCTATATATCTGTATCTACATCCATATCTATTATCTATATATAACACATATCTAAATATGTTCGGCCTTACCGAACACTATGGAGGTGGGGTTCGCACCGCGAAGAACAAAACTCATCGAGCCAGGGAAAGCAATTTTACAATTTCTAATTTCTCGACGGCAGGGGTCTCCCGTGACCATATTTCATGTCCTTCGTTACCTTGCATCTTCTATTGTAGTCACACCGGACTACCAATTCCAAGGCTCGCGTCATACTCGACGGCAAAGGACACATCTTGGGACCGTTAGAAAGTGCAAATACTACTTTCTGGGACCGACCTCTTTCACATCTGGATGCAACTAGCATACCTCCCTAATCCCGTAACCATAGAATCCAGAGCTATGTAAGACCAAAGGGAAACAGGACAGTTAATGTTTTGGCAATTGTACAGTGCGCACAGAAGTTCCGGAACAACCCATCGACGTACGACAGGTCACGGCTCGACTATCAAACTCACTCAAATTTTATCATTTACGAAATCATCCTCTCTCTTACGACAATCTACATTACTCAATTCTAACAATCCAACCCTAAACCAACTCTATCTTGAACCAGATGACTTTCATTGACGTCGAAAGACAGCAAGCCACCGATCTGCTCAACGCTACTTATATGTCGAGGTCAGATCGGCACGCAACGATATATATATACATATATTAGAAATCTAAATTTTGTTTCAATACCTATATAATATATTTACAAATTTTTTACCTATTATATATATTATATATCTAAATTTTATCTATATCTATATCCATATTTATTATCTATATGTAACATATCCAAATATATATATATATATATATATTAAAAATCTAAATTTTGTTTCAATACCTATATAATATATTTACAAATTTTTTACCTATTTTATATATATATTATATATATATATATATATCTGTATTTATATCCATATCTATTATCTATATATAACACATATCTAAATATATATATATTAAAAATCTAAATTTTGTTTCAATACCTATATAATATATTTACAGATTTTTACCTATTATATATATATATATATAAAATTTTTAATACAGTCGAATACTAAAAATCTAAATTTAACGTATTTGTATATTTATGAATTAAATTATTTATTTATTATTAACTACTATTTATTATTCTATTTACAATAATAGTAATACTTTTTTTTTTCATTCTTAATACGTCGGCCATGGCCAACTCTCGATGGTAATGCGCAAGGCCAAGATTCAACCTTATTTGCATAAATTACTGTTGTAAAAGGACTAGGCACTGCTCCAATTCGGACAAGTCGTCTATGCCAACACCTGTACACTTAATTTACCTGTTCTCGCACGACGCAACACAATTCCCCACAAAGATGCGGAAGATCGCTTCGATCATTTGCCAGATCGGAAGAGAGAACATCGCTGAACGATATTCCAAGTTACTTACATACATTTGGAGAACGATCTGGGTTTAGATGCACTATTTACGAGAAGCCGTAAATTTCTCATCTCTTGTGTAAAAGCCACAAATGACTCTCCTGCAAGTTCGTGAATTCGGTCGTTAAAAATGTATTAGGAACAGTAGGACTCCTCGGACTCATCGGTTTTCCTGGTCGATTCGAAGCGAAGCGTTGGAAATTTGCATTCCAGGCTAAGTTTTCTCAAACTTCTCTCTACCAATCTTTCTTCTCCTTCAGCTGGCAATGAATCAAATCAGGGAAATGGCACGGATCTCCCAAGTTTCAGAAAGCTTCTCCCAAAGCGAGAAGATCCGTAATTCGTTCCTTTCAGTCATGTGAATGGACGACGTTGCTAATTGCGATCGTCTCGAACGTACTCGATGCTCAAACAAAAGTACATAATAAAGGCCGCACGTTATAATGCTGCCGTAGTCGTGATTTTTCTCTTTTATCACGTCGCTGTGTCCATTAGCGGATTAGTAATCCGCTCGCGTGGATTCCCTATGAAAAGTGACCGCAAGGTCGACGATGATACGTGCGAATGGCAATGCCGGCCGAATATTAAAAATATACCGACCACACGTGACCATAGGAAACAAGTTTTCACGCTTCCACATTTCGTCAAAATTTGCATCGAGTTACGAATGCCCACTTTTCGAGCATCAGGTTTTGCTAGCTTGATCATGGTTTCAATATGTGTGTTTCTACACAATCCTAAAAAAAAAAAAAAATAAAATAAAAAAAAGCTATAAATTGAAGTGTTTATTGGAATTATTTTTCCAGGTTCCTATGAACGAGATGGATTTCAACATCCTGTGGATGGGCAACCACCCGAAGCCAGACATTCTACGGAATTTAATGCCTCACCAGAAAGTGAACCATTTCCCAAGGTAAACGTAAGATCGATCGATGTTTGCGTGGGAAAATAAACATACAACTCCCAGGAAATCGAGCCAGTTCACGATCGTTTGGGGGGGGGGGGGGAATAAATCAGTCGAGTCGAGAATAAAAGAACGCGGTTATGTGTTTATCGTGGCACGTGCTAAAAATAATAACTAACGTCGTCGATAAAAAAAAAAAAAGTTTCGTTTCGGAGACACCATCGTTTAGTTCGGGAATTTTTATTAATTCCATTGATTCCCGTTGCAGATCGTACGAGATAACCCGCAAGGACCGATTGTACAAAAACATAGAGGCGATGCAACGCAGCAAAGGCCTACGAAATTTGGACTTCATACCGCAAACGTTTCTGTTGCCCAGCGAGTCGAGGGAATTACTCACGGCGCATTTCAGGTACCGCGGGCCCTGGATCGTCAAACCGAAAGCCAGTTCCCGCGGACGTGGCATTTATATTGTTAACAGTGTGAGCATAATAATTTCTAGGTATGAATTTAGATAACGTGGCCTGCACCTGCATGCTTGTTTTCACACACCGTCGTACTCAACGTGTATCGTGATAAGAAGAGTCGTGCGACGTGTTTATGGTAGTGAATTGGACATTGTCGAATCTTTGTAAAATTCGTAGCTACGAATATTTTCTTTTTTTTTCCATATATATATTTAGCGTGGCTACGTTGCTCCGAATTTTTTTCTATATACATATTTATTGTGTTTGTTCTACTTGATGCCGAACCATGCACGTTTTATGCTTGCAGCCAGAAAAGATTCTTACGGACGAATCTGTGATCGTTGCACAGTACATAAATAATCCGCTTCTGGTCGACGGGCACAAATGCGACTTACGGCTGTACGTGGCCGTGACGAATTACGATCCGCTGTTGATCTACCTGTACGAGGAGGGCTTAGTGAGATTCGCCACGGTGAAGTACGACGGTGGCAACCAGTATATCTGGAACCCCTGCATGCATTTGTGCAATTACAGCATCAACAAATTTCACGTGGACTACATAAAGTAAGCAGGATCGTCTTTTTCACGTCTCGTCAGAACGAGCATTATTCTCCTGATTATTTCCAAATTATCTTGCAGGAGCGAAGATCCAGACGCTGAGGATGTGGGCCACAAATGGACTTTGTCAGCGTTGCTTAGACATCTACGTTCGACGGGCCAGGACACGGAATTGTTGATGCAACGTATAGAGGATATCATCATAAAGTCGATTCTTGCAACTGCCTCTGGAATTGTCAGCGGAATCAAGCAATTTGTGAAATATCCGGAAGCATGTTTTGGTAAATTTTGCTTGCAATTTTGTCAAAGATTCAATGCTATGCAACTTAAATGTAAACTTTTAATAAATTGTAGAGCTATTTGGATTTGACATTTTAATCGACGACACGTTGAAACCATGGTTGTTGGAAGTGAATTTAACGCCATCGTTGGGTTGTGATTCGCCGCTCGATGTTAGATTGAAATCGGCACTGATAGCCGATTTGCTTACTCTGGTTGGTATACCAGCGGTCGATCCAATGTTACGACCCCAAACTACACACCTGAACCGATCCACAGTAAATTCCACTAAAAGAATAGTCAACGTAAGTTTTACGCCGTGAGTTTTTGACTGAATATTCAGGTATCACGATTAAACGAGAAAGTCGTTTGATTATAGTGTAGGAGAGTACACTCGGCTGAAACATTGTCGCAAAGGAAAAAGAACGTTAGCAAAGGCAGTATCAATAAATCAGGATTAACGACCGAACAGCAACGAATAGTAGCGTCAGCGAAAGCTCAGTTCGAACGACGAGGAGGATTCGTCCGTATATTTCCCAGTCCAAAGTCGTGGGAAATGTACTCGCAGTATTTAGGTAAATGTTTCAAAGTAATTTTTTTAGTTCGAACGACGTCGAATATTATTTTGTACTTTTAGATCCAACCACGGGAATACCAATGGTCTCGGATCCTTTGGGACCCGGCAGAGTTCCACACCAGATCAATACGAATCACAATTTAATGTTGCACGAGCAACTATTTCCCGCAGCTAGTCGTACCACTGACTTTATCATTCCCGAGGTTACGTTGGACAGATTGTCTAGGTACTTTTGTGAAAATAACAAAAGATTTGAAAACCTATCCTTAAATAATAGTGTACAATTGGTATAACTCATTACAGGTACGAAAGATATGAGAGAGCTTTAGTAAAAGGGCACAAACAAAGTTTAGACCGCGGTAGTAGTAAAGAGAATATGGATACGGATAAGCATAAGTATAAGAGCCAAGTGGTGCAATCTATGCACGAAGGAAATAAACTTAGGTTGGTTACGTGATCGTTAGATCGTTAGAATTGCATAATCAATAAACTCCATAAACTCGTGTGTCACATAATTGACCAAATTTTCAGTCCTGGAGAAGCTAGGAAGGCCTTCGGTTTATATTTAGGACACGTATTGCGTAAAATATCGCAGCCCAGAGCGGATCCAGCATGCTGCGATCTTGTGATGAAATTTCTTCAACAATCAGCTAGTAATTTAAGGACACCATTCTTTTTTACGGTATGTCATGTAAGTACGTATGTTGTTTTAGAATTTTATACGCTTTAATCAAATTAATTTTTTACACAGTCACCAAGTAGTAAATTGAGCGATAAAGATCGTGCCGCCGTCACGGCTAAACAACTCTCGGACTTTTTACATTTGTACAATCGAGAAACAGATCTTTACGCGGATACAGTTGACCGTCCACGTACTGTTCCGAACCGTCTTTTCCAAAAATTTTTAACCACAGCAAGGTAAGTTTACTAATTAGTTTTTAGTCATTTCAGTTATAGTCTTAATTATCAACGATATCGTCTAATACACAGTTTAATTGTTAAATAGTGAACAAGATCTCGATGATATACTAATCCTACAGACGAGGCTATATAAATGCGCTCACAGTTTTTTGGGAAGAAGTGGTTTTGCTGGGAGTCTACCTGGTCCTAATTTACTGGGCTCTTTGCCCCACATCACGTCTCGCGTATATTCCAACGCCGCAACCAGCGAACAATGCAAATGTAATCAATCATCAATTACTAGGCCTATAAAAGCTGCGCGTACTTAGTTGTATAATGTGTGAATATTTGTTATAGATATGTTTGCTCGTTAAAAATACTATGTACGGCTGTTCTAGGACTTCCCAGTACAAGTGGACAATCATCCACGCATATATATATATATATACATATAATCTTAACGTTTCCCATATAAATATAGTAAAGAAAATCATCACAAAACTAATATTTTGGGTACGCTTAAAAAGCGCTTTAATATTCGCTTATTTATTATAAAGTAGAAAAAAAAGAATATCATTATACGATATACTTCCAACGAATAATATCTCGAGCCTTTTTAAGGAAGTTTTCCTGGTCTCTCTAATCGAGTTCATATTCTTACATAACGATTTTATCTTAAAACTAGTCTTCAGCATCAAAGATTCGAAGCTAGATAGGGAATAATCTTAAAATAAAAAGAAAAAAGAAACTCACGAATTTAGATTTTGCGAGTTTTAATCGTATGAAATACGTGTGGCCAATTAAAATTGAATCGTTTTAAGGTACAGCAGGAATTTTAAAGAATAAATAATTCAATTAATACATTTTAAGAAAGATACACATTATCGGCCTACATGATAGGCAATTAATATTCACCTTTTGAAATGAAATTATCAAATCAAATTTATTAATTGTGAGAAATCTTTTACAACTTTACGAAGCTATTCAGTTTGTCATGTTTCGTTTGTCAATCATATATAAGTTATTCGAGTATGTAATTTTAGATAGATCGGCCCAAAACTGAATTTCACTTGGTTAAAATATAAGCGTTCTATCAGAAATTCGAGAGATATTTTAGTAATTAATTATCGTTTTTAACAATTTTATCAAAGATGTTCCTATTTAAGTTAAATATTTTCACTTAATTAAAAAATACATTTATTTGAAATGCTTTTCTATGTCTAGTCAAGTTGAGGGCAAGCACATAGAAAATTAACATGTGTTCTCCGGTTTATTTATTTCGTTTTTTTCTTTCTTGTACGTTGTAATCTTATTGAGCAACATTTCATTAAATTCGTCCATAAAGGATCTAGAGATTAGACGTAGGGTATAATAGTTTAAAAAGAAATTACGAACACTCAACGAATTGTACTTTTGCGAATATATACATAGTCCAGAAGAAAAGATAAAGGTTTAACAATTTTTTCGAGATCAATTTTTCAAAGTGTAACAAAATGAATGATTAATCAATTTGAACTAGACTCGCCGTAAAATGCAAGATGTACTTTTGTAGAGTAATAGCGGTACATCTACTTGTATAATTTTGAGTCTGCAATACGCCTGATAGTATTATAAGTTAATGCGCGTTCAGTTTGAAAGAAACATATACCACGATTTTCACGATATGGTTGCTAAATAGAAAATGGGAAATGTTTGTCGAGCACGATTGGCAGGTACCAATCCATTAGATTAAAATCATATAGGTCTTATCCATCCATACAATGCCGTCAGTATTTAATACAAGGATTTACAGCTTATTCTTCCAACAAATGTAATACCATTCGCATTTTACAAGCTTTATAATATTGCACGCGAGAGAAAGAAGAGAGAAACATTGTATTTTTCCATTTGCGTTATTCGATTGAAATACGAAATATTGGTACACATGTATTCAACTCATTTGCTGTGATACAATCGTATATGACGACATAGGTATCAGTTGATCTTTAACTCAATGGCATTCAACATAATGTATAACACAGTTATCGCAGTGGGTTGATCTCATACATGAGACTTGATATTATCCCTTGCTAAGCACAAAGAAAGCTATACGATGCTCGTCATAGCACGGAGAATATTGTTATTGCATAATTGCATTAATAGCTTGATATGTTGTAATCGGTTAAGCGTCGATATCACCTAAAGGAGGAACTACAACGAGTAGATTTAAATATCTGGTTCTAAATGCATGTTGATCATGTTAAGTGTTCTGTCCCGTTAAATTTCATCTTTTTTTATTAACCTTTATTTATAATACAATACGTCTTGTTCGCATAAGTTTAGTAAAAGTATTATTTATATATACATATTTGTGTAAAGCGACGAGATATTATTTTTTAGTTCATACAATATTATCTTTTTCATATATACAACGTTTATTATATTTCATTGCCTAAATTTATATTTGCATCGTACGTCATAATATGTTTCACAAAATAATACTCAAGCATTATTAGTTCAATATTCGCTGTTTGCGTCCATCCTTAAATATATGAAGTATTGATGTCGTGAATCAAGATTATCACACGCGAAGTGGTACATACTGCCATTATTTTGTAAACATATCTTTCCTTTACAACTGTAGTGTATTTTCTTATATTGTGACTAGTTTCATTTAAATAGACATGCATTTGCATATTCGAAACATATTCGTTGTGACGTGTAAAAGTAAAAAGTGCACAACAGTTTCACTTACATAAGATTATTATTAATTAATGATTGTTTTACGAGGAAATTTAAGAATATAAGATTATTATTAATTAATGATTGTTTTACGAGGAAATTTAAGAATATAATTTTACGACGGTCGTATGTGTTTTAAACGTTTTCCTGCTTTCGTAAAACGGCTAGCAATAAATGTACAATTATAGCAAAGAAGGAGTAAGTATTGTCGAAAATAAAATTTACACGAATCGAAGGAAGGCACGAAATGTTAGGGAGCTTTTTAATATACCATTGCCAATACACGTGTAATTAACGTATCGTTCTTGTATTTAAATGTTCACAATCTGTTATGCCAAATGCTTTCTGTATTCGTGTATGCGAAATATTTATTACGATGCGTGATTGCAAATTTTTTTTAAGAAGATATAGATATCAATTCATGCGTATAATGTCCAATGAAAATTCTTTTCTTGTCTCATCAATCAATGAAGTTTTTGTTTTCGAATCTTATGCAGTAAGTTTGTTGAAACGAATTTCGGAACGTAATTACTTGTATTTGTTTCATTGATGTAATTACTTTAATCACAAGGATACGATGAATTTAAACGCAATAGTAAAAGTCGTCGGGGACGGTAAAATTAGCAGATGTATATAAAGAAGAAATTGTTATTACATACCTCTGTGTTGCATATGCAACACTCCCTTCCTACCTGTGATTTGTAAAATTTACTAGTCAGCTTACTGCATTTACTACAAATAAAATATTGTAAGAAAATAATCGCTATGTACAACTATTTTATTATAATCATCGAGTATAGAAAATACGATCGTTACTCGGAAATATAACAACATCGAAACACCGGTAAAGAAAAAAAGAAAGAAAGAAAGAAAGAAATATCGAATAAAACGAAAGAAACTGCAGTTAAGCAAATTTATCATTGTTAAAAATTTATTGTTATGTTGATTGTTATATGACCGAGTACTGTGCAGCCTTCTTAGGTCTTGAATATTTAAATGATATCGAAAAAGCACCGATTGTATGTACCTATAAGCATACATATTTTCGCATTGTAAAATTCTTCAAATTCAAGTATTCGAAATAAAACGCAATGAATCAGGATACGCATTCATGCTTTTTAATGTACCTGAATTGAACATAGAAATTTGAATTTGTACGAAAGCGCTCTTCTTGGTTCGACAAGTTCGCCACTAGATGGCAGTGAAAATCAAATATTTCTCCCTAGAGATTAATTCCCTAGATTTTTCTTAGAAATTAAAGTAGTGATTATAACGACACTTTCTATCGGTTTGTCTGTAAAAGTTTGTTTGCACCATCATGTCGGGGAAAATTTCGTGAATTTTTGGCAAATTACTAGGATTAGAAAGTAAAATTTGATTAAACTAAAGTTTAGTAGACAAACGATCACGTATACGTAACAATACCTTTTCCTTTGCTTTTTCTTTGATTGTGTAACGAAATTACTCGGCGCGAAAATGACACATAAAGAGGTGAAAATTTGTAAACATGACGATGCTATCATTAATTCAAGGAGCTGAATGAATTTATCTCCGTGAATGATTAATAATAGAAGAGCGATGATTTGAATTTTTGAAGAATAAAATACATGTCGAATGTAATAAACGGTATAGTGTTTGTGATATTTGAAAGAAAATGAAATTCTGACACCAAGCAAAGTTTAACTTATAATTATTGTAAAGGGGCTAAACTACATTTATATTTTTATAAAAGTATTTTTTTTTTGTAAGTACATTGTTTTTACAATATCTCAATAAAATCAATATTGCATCATTAACAAGACTTGATTTAACACACTAGGTACAATGGAATCTGACAGTTCTGTCATGTTGGAATCATGCGGGGAACATTCAATTTTAATTCAAACAGTAAAAGATATGGTGAATGAGAATACGCGTGCTGAATTAGAAAATGAGGAAGAAGGATTTTTCGTCGTAACAGATGTTCAGGATGAACAACAAAATATGACGGAAGTATCAAACGAAGAATCAACAGTAACACAGTCTGATGATCAGTTTTCATGGTCTAATTTATGTAGAATATGTGCTAATGTTAATGATCATTTAATTCCAATATTTGATGGAGAAGGTTTACAACATGACTTATGTAATAAAATACATAAATATCTACCAATATGTGTACGCATTTATTTTCTTATTGTGTATCACTTTTATGCGTAATGTATGTAACATCATGTAAATTACGTTTCATAGGTATCTGAAAATGATGTACTCCCATTGCAATTATGTTATCATTGTGCTGCTACATTACTAGCCTGGCATGAATTATCAGAAGGATGCCTGAACGCAGAAAGAAGATTATTGGAGATGCAAGATGCTTTCCAGGAAAAGCAGGTATACAAGATAAGAAAGTTATCTATAAAAAAAAATTACTTAATTATTCCAAAAGAAAATCTTTTTTAAATCTGTATTGATTTTCCAGGGATCAGAAGGATTAGAAACTTCTACGCAGGACACATCTGTACCTAATATAACAGAATCACTTGTGAGTGTAAAAATAGTACAAATAATTTTCATCAATGCTTTTTCAATGTATTTTAAGGTGGTTCCTTTAATTACAGCATCAACAGCAAGAAATTGTTGAAAAGGATGAAGTCTCTGAGAATTCAGCTGTTGATGATTCTGGCAGGTAATGAACTTTTTTTATTTAAAAAAAAAGAAAAAAAACTATAGACAAATTGGAGTTATATACATGTGTAATTGAACGTGCAGAAAATATGCCCAATATAAATAACATTAAACTTAGTAGTTAAAATTTTCATAAAATCGATTTTAATAACGAGCACATGGATAAAAAAAAATTTTTTAGTGCAAATGAAACAAATACTGTTAAAGAATGCTTTGTGTATTTCAATTTGGAGTATGGAACAAGGATTACTGTGATTTCTTTAAATCAAAACATTTACATATAGTTGTGCGCAAAGACTATTGCAAGTGGTCTATACAAACGTCCTGAAACAATGATGTATGACTATGAGATTAAGGATTGCCAAGAAAAATAATCTTAACTTTTTCAAGTGCCGTTGATAATTGGATTGAACAAGAACAATCTTCTACGTCGTATAGCTGCAAATTCGGAGTCAAGTATTGACTGTTTTGCAGGTCCAGTAGTATGCGAACACCGTTTAAGATGTTCCTAGATATGCAGAATGTCTTTCGGAAGTCACACAGAAAAAAGTGCCAGCTCCAAGAAAGAAAGCCTACAGACAATGGAGATTGCGAGTCAGTGTGGATTACCGTCATGAATTCGACGCTTGATCAGCCTGCTATAATGTCTGATCAACTGCAAGACAGTGATGTCACTATAAAGGAAGAGGTGTGTCAAATGTATAATTCAGACAATATCGAAAAGTTGAAACTGGACAATGGGAAACCAACAGATTCTCCAAATACAAAAAATGGAAGTAAAAAGGCGAGAGGAAAATGTAAAGCTTGTTCCAACAATTCGAAAAGCTCGAGCGATCTTTGTGAACATATGAAGAGTAAAGCTAACGTTGATGTTCAAGAGTCTTACCAATGCGTCGAATGTGGAAAATGTTTCAAGTTGAAGGATTCCTTTCTCAGACACATGAGGATACATACGGATGAAAGGCCGTTCACTTGTCACGTGTGTGGGAAACAATTTAGGGACTCTGGTGGTCTCTCTAGACATTTAAAGGACGTACACGCGAAACTGAAGAATTTCACGTGCGACATATGCAATAAATCTTTCGCATCGAAAGCTACGAGAGAGGATCATCGTCGAACTCACACCGGCGAAAGACCCTATGTATGTGACTCGTGCGGAAAGACGTTTAAATCAAAAGCTTCCTTGTATATTCATAGTAAATTACACACGGACGAGTTTCCACATCCTTGCTCTTATTGTAATAAAAAGTTTCGCAGAAGGCAGGAGATGTTGGCTCACGTGACCACTCACACAGGAGAGAAAAATTACGGTTGCGACGTGTGTTCGAAAAGATTTCGAGTGAAATCGGAACTCGTTAGACATAAGCTAATTCACTCTGAAACTAAGCCCTTCGTTTGTGTTGAATGTGGACTCGCTTTTCGACAGAAACGTTACTTGAATAATCATATTAAAAGCAGACATATTGAAACTTTACGAGCATGCTAATATGCTCTGCTCAGGCAAATTCTTCGAATTTTCCAATAGGCAGAAAGCATTCAAATCTGGTACATTTATTATTTTTCCAGGTTTGGTCTACCTCAGAAGAGATCCTTCGCGGCATATTGCTCGTGGCAGCAAACATTCAATGAGACGAACTTGAAAGAAAGTAGAAAAGAACGAATTAGCGACAATGAGGATAATTCATTTGATAGTTTTTACAATGCAGATCTAGATATGAGAAAAATGGTGAAAGTAATGCTACCTCCTTTAAATGAAATTGCTACTTCATTGAAAAACCAATACACGTGCAAACACTGTTGTCGAATCTTCGAAGGGAAATACCACTTGACGCGACATATACCCGAATGTAAAAGCACGACCGGAAGCTCCACTGAATGCAGCGCACCAAATGCAGAAGATACAAACAAAGGGGACAAAGATCGAGAAGATTTGAAATGCAAGAAAACCAAACTTGGAACATATCCGTGTATGTACTGCGACTATACGGTCAAGCAAAAGAAACTGCTGGAGTTACATTTATTGGACTCGCACGCGGAGTTTGCCAGAAAGAAGGATAAAAAGTTGAAATGTGCCGACAGAGAAATGGTGATGCGCGCCAAAATGGAAGTCGACGGGAAGATCTATTATCATTGCAACGAGTGTGGGAAGAATCTCTATTCGCCTTACACGTTCTTCTGGCACGTGCGTATACACACCGGGGAACGGTCGTACACTTGTCACCTCTGTGGCAAACAGTTTCGCATAAATCAAGGACTGGCGAGACACTTGCGAGACACGCACGCCGGCATAAAGAACTTTCCCTGCGACGTTTGCGGCCGAATGTTTTCGACGAAACGAAGCGCGGAGGATCACAAACGCATCCATACCGGCGAACGACCATACATTTGCAACATTTGCGGGAAGTCGTTCAAGCAGAAAGCCTCTCTGTTCGTGCACAATCGCACTCACTCGGACGTGTTCCCCTTTAAATGCAATTACTGCGATCAGAACTTTCGCACGAGGCCGTCGCTCGCGTTGCACATAAAGAAACACACCGGCGAGAAACCGCACGCTTGCGATATATGCAGCCGACGTTTCCGTATAAAATACGAGCTGAAACGTCATCGTTTGATTCACTTCGACGATAAACCATGGCAGTGCACAGAGTGCAACCTCTCGTTCCGACAGAAACGCTATTTAGTTAATCATAGGAAAGTTAATCACAATCCGCGGTTGACGTGAAGCAATGGAGGAAAATCTGATTCTAATATTGACCAATTGCAATTAAGAAAGCAATTAAGAAATAACTTGGGAATCACTTCTGAAAAATGTAAAGGACATGCGTCTGCGACGCGAACCTTGAAACAATGAAGTGGAATTGGTTCTTTTGAAAAAAGTAATCAACGTACTATAAATACGACCGTTGTGAGGAAGTACTTCCATTCTCGTATAATTTTCTAATTCATCGAGATATTTATGCAAGTGAAAGAAATTACACGCGTGCGTCACGATTGCGGGGATTGCGCATTCATTTCAGCGTTTGGCTTGAAACAGACGTGTTTATATTAAAGAATCTCGTTTGTAATATATGCGACTGATGTTTGTCATCCAGAGCATCATAAGAGATAAGCACAGAAGAATTCACACAGAAGGCATCTCTGCACGTTCACAAATCATTCCTCAGTTCTCCCGCTCGTAAATCCTCAAAGCTTTAAGGGGAAAACAAGAATTAGATAAACATATTTTCATAATGATGTCAAGCGAAAACCTTATTCTTGCGACACTACCTGTGGCAGATAATTTCTAATACTAAAGACAGTCATTAGTCATTATAAACGTATCCGTAACAATCAAAGGTCTTATATTTGTCCCGTGTGCAATGCGAAATTCAGTCAAGAAGGTTGCTCGAAGAGTCGCAGCAAGAATTTACCGAAAAACCTCTCACATTGGCGGTGATATGATATCGGAATGTTTATTTTACAGGTGGAAGGTCGAGTCTATTAGGTCTGACACTGTTGTGCAAATATCGACGGTCGAAAGCGAGAGTACGAACGTCGAGGAGGTAGAGTATATCCAATGTGCTCAATGCGACGTTTTCTTCGTGAACATGAAGTACTTCATAGATCACATGAACAACGAGCACGAGGCTCAAATGCACTATTGTCAGTATTGCAAACTGGTGTATCACGGTCAGGATAAGGATTTTGAAGATCACGTGTCGATGCACAATAGCAATTGCAAAGTAAAAGACATCACCGAGGAGGATGAAAGTTTGGGATGCACGAACGAAACGAGAAAAGAAGATAAAGATGATAAAAGATCGTTCGATCAGCAGACTGAGAAGCCTCCGTGTTACACTTGCAACCTGTGCGAGAGAAATTTTACAAAAAAGTCCGAATTGAAGAAGCACATAAACAGACACTCGGACATCAATCCGATCGAGAATCCAGATGAGACAGAGCTTGTTAATAAAGCGAAGCAAATAATCAACGATCGTGTATCATACAAGTGCGACATGTGTAAGAAGATTATATTCACAAAACGGGGATTTCTACGCCATATTCGCGTGCATTCTGACAAACGGCCCTGCAGATGCGAACTATGTGGAAAATCGTATCGTATCGAGCAGGATTTAGCTAGACACATACGAGACGTTCACGAGGGTTTGAAAAAATACGCCTGCGACATCTGCGGCCGGGCATTTGCGAACAAAGGAGCGAAAGACGATCATCGGAGGATTCACACCGGTGAACGGCCGTACGCGTGCGAACACTGTCCAAAAATGTTTCGAACTCTGAATTCTGTTTACATTCACAATCGCGTACACACGGATTATAAACCTCATAAATGCACGTATTGCGGGAAACATTTCAGAAGCAGGCAGAGGCTGACTCATCATGAAACTACGCATACAGGTATCAAAGCTTTTGCCTGTGAAATCTGTGGTAAAACGTTCTCTGTCAAAGGAGAAGTCGTGCGACATCGCGCGATACATAACGAAGAGAAACCTTTCGACTGTAAATGTGGAATGAAATTCGGTCAGAAGAGATACCTAAGAAATCATATAAAACAACATCATAAGGAAGCATCCTCGTGGTTATTAGCAGAATTATCGGGAAGTAGTAATTGAAGCGCAGGATATTGAAAGAAAGAATCATGCCTTATGAAAATTTTGAACACATGTTGCAAAGTAAAATGTACAGTTGGTTGGATATGCGTATGTACTTTATTTTATTTGTTACATGGGTTTTAGATGTCAATTTAAAACATTATACATCGAAAATTGAAGAAATGATAACGTGTATAATCATATGAAATATTTCTATACCCTTGTTGCATCTGATATTAAATTCATTTATATGAAAACAAAAGATTAATCCGGATGAAAAGAAAACGAAACAATATAAGGAAACAGAATCTTTTTACTGTTTAATATAATATTACTACATATTTAAGTATGCAGCATTATTATAAAATAAATCAATGTCAAATGTTCAGTTGCTGTGATATGACTTCAGTGTGTATATATGAGTGTATTATGTACAATATTATACATAAGTAAAACACATAAATATAGCGAATGTAAATTTTATATATAAGACAATTTTTATAAAGATAAAAAATATATCTCAGGAAACATACATATATGTAAAAAATAAATTATGCTTTTTATTCTTTTGTTTCCGATAAAATGTATACTTTCTTAAATCTAATTGAAACAATAAAAAAAGTAATATAAAAAATATATACATATATTTGACAATAAATTATAGTTGTCTTTTGTGGAAAAAATAGTTGAGCTCAAAAGTTGCATATTAAAAAGAATAAAATCCAACTATAAAAATTAAAATAGTATGTGAATCGCTTGAATAATCTTCAACATTGGAGGAACATAACATCTGGGTAAATACTTTTGTGTAGTTTTGTGAAGTTTGAAACAGCACATCTATAGTTAAAACAACCTTGCACGTACACGTAATACATCGAAAACTATTTATAAGCGAAACACCGTCATCATTATTGCCCGAAATAAGTTGCTCCACGCAAACATCGTGAAACATGGTGTTGTATTTATAAATATCATTTATAAATATAATTTATCTTACTTTAATAATTCTAATAAAATATATATATATATATATATTTTTTTTTTTTGAAACATTTTTAGGAAAAATTTCCTATTTCAGTATTAATATACAGATGTGCATAAACATGTGCAGTACCAATATCAATATTAATTTAATCAATTTAAATGATTAAAAGTTTGTTTTCATATTCGTAAAGCATTTCCAGCCATTTATATTTTTTTAACTGGATTTTTTGTTACGTTAAGAATGTTTTCTTCTTATCAATATAAATACAATATATAAACATGCACACATAATACCGTATGATTGTTAATCTGTGAGTTTCTTTCAATTCATTCGCACATGTCTATTGAGGATATAATAATCGAAGCGCTGGCAGAGAGGTGGAAAGCCGACGAGACTCACAAATATATCAGTCTTATCCCACGCAGTGTTAAAGTAAGTGGTCTACCGGAGACAACGGTAGACCCAGTCATGAGAATTTACATTGTGTGAACACTTTGACTCCGATTGAAGAACCAACGTTTTCCATGCTTTATCACAAAATATACTTCACTCTCTAAAACTGTTGGCATTTATTTTAGTCGATAATTTTGTGTGTTCCAATTCCTTTTTATTTGATAAATTCTGAATGAACTTGCGTGTCAATGGTATTCTCAACAGTCTCTTTTGTTATCTGATAAAAAAGTGATTTTCGCTTTCGAATATTTTCTCAAACAAACTCGATTGTTTCATTGAACAAATCGTGTTGGAAAAGAAGTGTTACGAACTATGACTGTTCCTAGTTGTTCAATTATTTAAAAGTGTATCCAGGATAGTCAATATGCAGCGGGTTCTTAGCTTTCAAATGGCTCGTGGGCTCAGCGAGTCTAGCGAGTTTGTGACAAAACGTATGTGTTTTTCGTTAATATTCTCCGTCGGTTTTCTATCGCTGTTGGGTGGATTTTTACTCGGTCGTTTCGCCACGCAAAGAGCTATAGAGTTTCGGGCAGAAAAGAAACGCCTCGAGTTAGCGGGGAATGGTTTAGAAAACAGCGAGTATCTCCAACATCTGATGCTCGAACAATTGGAAAGGGCGCCTCTTGATCCTGATTTTGAAATGTACGTTCATCCTTTACTCTTCTTAATCTTTTAACTCTCGACTCTTACAATTATATCGAAACATTTATAAAATAGGAAATGGGACTATTTCAATTTAAAAGACAATGACATGCGTCAAGTGAATAAGATTCTATCGAATTTGTCACTTATTGAAAAGGTTGTCGAACATCAATCGTGCATCGTGGCAACCGCGAGAGGGTCCAGAGAATCTGGTGAGTTATCCTCCGATTTTTACGTTACTTCTCATACATGAATTGCAACGTTTTACTTTTAAATGTTCAGATAGGTACGTAGTTTTATCGACTAGCGGTGAAGGTGTCGGTGTCGCTTTAGAATTGGCAAAAATTTTCAATCAAATTCAGGGAGAATACAGATGGAGACCTCGTAGATCCATTATCATTTGTTTATTCTCGGGATCTTTGAATTCTTGTCCAGAGATATTGTCCAACCTTATGCCTCATAAAATTGTGGCTTATATCGTAGTACATCGCCAAGTTTTACAAGGTTTGTTGTTACAGAAAAGTTGAAGGTGATTAATTATAAACACAGGTTTTAATTAATTGCAGACAAAAGCCATTTTATTGTATCTGGATCAGACATTATACAATCCATGGTTTTAGAATCTGCTAGCATTGTAAAAAATTGGTTTTCTTACAACAGTTACTTATTGCCCTTAAACGACATATTTTATAACGTTTCAACTTCCCGGCTAGATTTAAACGTACCTCACGCAGTACTGTCTTTTATGGTAAACAATAGCAATAATTACAAATGTTTATATAAAAGACAATTCTTATTGTATATCTTTTACACGTGTCTATTTTATAGGACAATGATATCACACGCAATGTCAATCATCATGAAAGAGAAATGCATAAGATAGTTTTAGCACAAATAGTTGGTCATACTATTTGGAGGTTCTCTGAATGTTTAATAATAAAATGGAATCCAAGTTATTTTAATAAGACTGTGTCTGAAGCATTAAAATCTATAAACAATACTGAATTATTGGAAGTTAAAGGTATGAAATACAATAATACTTTGATTTCTATGATATTCAATAAGATTGAACCTTTTCTTTTCTTTTTTAGAAAAAATGCAACAAACCGTGGATAAATTGTTAACTAGCATTAAAGTTTTTAATAAAAAGATTGATGCAATTGATAACATCAAGTATGTAATTTTCACAGGTCATATAAAATTCTTATACATACTGCAACATTTCAGAAATATAAAGAATATTTTTTTTCTGTTACAGTACCATTGACACAAGAATACTAAATGATTTGCTGATGGAGTTGGATAGAATTCTCCTATGTCCTAATGAGCAGAATGAATCCAGAACTGATTGGACAAAATTTTCTAAATTGAGTCAAGAACCTTTCAACAAAATCATAATATATGTTAATGAAGTGGCAAAGTGTTATGAAAGTGCTATACAACTTTTAACTATACAAAATCGATAGAGAAAATATAAAAGTACAAAATTTTAGATATAAAACTGTCTTTTGAAATGACTGTGGTAACATTCAATAATTATTATTGACGTTTTTTTTACACTTTTACCAAATACTTAGCTTAATTTTTTATTTTGGAGTTCCTATTTTTCATTTGCATATCTTGTAAATTACACAGACACAAACATTTATACACAAACAAGTACAAAGTATGTATTATTTTTGCCTGTGATAAATTAGATCGATTTAAACGTTCTGTCATTTAAATTAATGTACGCTTCCCATGCCGTATCTTATTTCTCTCTCAAATTGCGAAGCATCAAGTGTTCCTTCGATGGCTTTGCAGTTTGGATTAAATACAGAGTAAGCGCTCAGTTCGCCTGACTTTTTTGGTCTAGATCGGGTATTTAGGCAAATAAATATTAACGTAGATAGAATAAAATATACTGCTCCAAATTCATATTCAATTGCAATTATATATAAGGTGCCCCATAAAAGAAAATACAGTAGATACGTTATTATTTTTAATACTGTATACTGTGATTGCTCTACACTATCATCTGAACAGGTACTTTCCACATCCTGGTTATCCTGCAACCTTCTTATTCTTAATCATACTATATCTGTTGTATAAATTGTACAATATGTATTATTTCCATTATTTATATAAATGCATTTGTCGAGCATTGTCAATATTAATGATATTTTACGACAATATTTACACTGCATAAAACACGTCTACGTAACACAGCTAGTAACATTCAATGTATCTTTACGTCATGCGTAACATAACCCTACCTTGACATCGGGTATCAATGGTGCTGCCACTGAAGAATCTTCAGCCGATTTAATTCTATTCCACGGTAAGACAGTTTTTATCGCATTTTTAATAGATTCTGTCATTTCTTCCCTTTGTCTACGCCGTCTATAAGCCTCGAGTCTCTCCTTTATGTCACTTCCAGCCATATTGAACATCGCCAACCATGTCTTATCGAGCACGTTACATTACAGTTGCATTCGATTTACGATAAAACGATCATTTTGCAAAATGATTGGTCGCTCATTGGAACTGCATTGTTTGTTATTGGTTCGCGGATTAATCCACGGTTCAAAAATTGAAATTTGATGGAACGAAGTTAGTCTAATATACATACGTGTATTGGTTAATTTGTTTCACCTGACGAGCAAACCGATATTATGATAAACAACGTGATCTTAGAAGATCTTAGAAAAGATAGACAAACGTGTGTTTTTATTAAAACAGTATCAATGGAGGATCAAAACGCAAAGTATATATGGCAATCTGATTCTGCGATCGACGTCAAATTACTCGGATTGGACACTCGGTTACACGTCGCCGTTGACTTCGGTGCTTCCTTCATCATTTCCGGGATCTTGGCAGTCATATTTAGAACTGTGACCGCGCCAGTGGAAAGGGTTAAATTAATTTTACAGACACAAGCGAGTAGCCATCAAATAGGACACGGGAAACGATCCGCATACTCTGGCATTTTAAACGCACTTGTTAGAATACCCAAGGAGCAGGGGTTCGCGTCTTTGTGGCGCGGGAATCTTCTCAATATCTGCCGATATTTTCCAGCCCAAGCGATTAACTTTTCCTTTTACAATCTCTACTACGAGATCTTTCAAAAAGTTCGTCCGACAGGTTATCAACGAGATTATCCATTTTTCATGCGTCCTTCTTTCAAATTTACGCGCGTAAACATCGTACAGTGTTGCGTAGATGCTTGGACCGAAGACGAGTTGCAGTCACATCGTTGCGCCATTCTTGTCCGGCGGTGCCGTCGGCTGCACCTCCTGCACAATTCTTTACCCCCTTCATTTCTGCAATACTCGAATAACTGTAGACGTCGGTGATAACAATATAATTAAGAGAGAATTCCACGGGCTCAACGACTGCATAAGTAAAATTTACAAAAGCGACGGCTACAGAGGATTTTATCGAGGGATGACCCTCTCGATGTGCGGGCTGTCTTTGTACAGGTTTCAAGTAAAATTCATCATTTCATCAGTTAAAATATCGTGCGAATGTACAAATTAAAATATTCTCGGCGGATACGCAATTACTTTTGAAATTCTACTTCGAGATAATTTGTTTCACGACGAATTATTCTCAACGATGAAATTATTCTTTCGGGCTACGTGGATGAAAAATTTAGAATGAACTTTGCAGGTCCATTTACTTTGGTGCATATATAGTTGGTAAACGAGGATATATGAACAATTATGCAACCGATCCTCCGACAGGAAGCGCGCCATTTTTGATATCACTGACTATTGCTCAGTTAGCGTCTTATCTCGCGTTAATTGTATCCTATCCCTTGGACACGATATCCAGACAAAAAATGCTTTGGAGCGGACGCGAAGCAGGAAATTACGTGTCGGCGCGTCAAGTGGTCTGTAAAGAATTCTAAATTAAAATGGAAATTTTCTATAGATTCGTTTCTAACGAGCACGACAATTCGATATTTCGTCAGATCAGTACTATCATAGAGAAAGACGGCTCGGTTGGTTTTTATAGAGGCGTCTCTGCTAATTTAATAAGCGCTGTTTGCGGGTCGTTAATTCTGGTTACATACGATATAATTAAGGAACGTTTTAACCAGCTAATGGAACCCAAGGTATTTGTTAACTATTGATTTTATTTTAAACAGTCAGTTTTAAAGCATTTTAAGCATCTTTTTAGAACACGAAATCCGAGATTTGAAGATCGTTAAGAGGCACGAATGTGTCGATACAAGGTTTTAAAACTACGTATCGTCCAGTTGCATTTACAAAAATTGTATTCCCAGTGATATAATTATACAAAATTAAATATCGAAAGAAGTTCAAGCGAGTTTTAACAGTCGAAATAAAAAAAAAAAAAAAAAAAAGAAAATGTTCAAAGCTGAAAGTTTGAATTCTCTTTTTTTCAAAATTGACTTTTCTTAAAAAGAGCGACGGAGAAAAATGTCATAAAAATCAGCGTGATAAAACGACGATAGAAATCGCTGTTGACATAGTGTTATCTAAGGTCAATAAACGCGTGTATTAAATTACAGATTTAATAAACATTGCTTAAACTATAGATAATAGTTGGCGATGTAATTCTCTTTTAATACGAAGATGTTCATCGTTCATTTAGCGCATTAAATGTTTCTTCTCTATTTCGAACATAAAGTGTAAAACACGTGACATGTGTATGTTTATTTTGAATTAATTCATCCGCAGTGGCGTCAATCTCCATGTTTCACGTTGATTGGGAAAACACGTGTGTGGAAATCTCAGTTCACTAGTCACATACGACCCGTAGGAATTGTATAACAAATCACTCTTCGTAGAGACCTCGCAGCGATAACGTTTGATTACGATACGTGGAGCACGCTCAATGTCACAGTCAATTTCAAATATGTTGCACCTGGTGAACCACGTTGATAATCACAAAGAAAACAACATGGAGCACCTGAGGAACAATAGTTCTGGTTCTTTGATCACTGAAAGTGTCCGTGAAAGTCGTGTGCTCGTTCTTTATACCGGCGGTACCATCGGAATGATTAGAAATGAAAACGGAGGTAATGCGCTTCTATTTCTTCTTTACGTCGAATCGTGATTGCAGTAGGGTCCAATTAGGAAGCTGTAAATATAATGAATATGTTTTGTTATAGCTCTCGTACCTAAAGCGAACGCTTTCGTGAAAAAGCTACGAAATTATCCGCACATGTACGACCGAGAATACGCGGAAGCACGATTCGGATTGATGGGACCATTGGTACTTCCGTAAGTGCATAATGAAGCTAATGATTCGCACGTCTGGAGAAATTAAATAATCTCCATGAATTCTCAAGACAAACTAATAGATAGACATTTGTTTTCATTTGATTTTTCTTTGAAGAATGACCGCGACCGACAGCAGACGTGTTATTTATAACGTATTGGAATACTCGCCGCTCTGTGATTCTAGTAACATGACAATGGACGATTGGATTCGTATCGCTGATGATATTAAGGTAAAATATATAAATGGACTTTATATAAATGGACACGTAACTGGAGATACATACTACGTTATGATCTAATCAAAGGCATATGTATTCATAGGACTCGTTTCGGGAATGTATGCAAATGAATGAGAGGAACATGAATGCATGTAAATGAAATTAGAACATAGTGCAGAGATGTCACAACTACAGTTCACGTTAAAGTGCTCGCAGCACTTGTTGATTATATTTTATATTTTGCATGACATTTCGAGAAAGATTTCGCGTTCAGTATATTTTGCTTTTCCAGCTGGCTTATGAACATTTCGACGGATTTGTCATTCTACATGGAACGGACACGTTAAGTTACACGGCGTCTGCCCTCTCTTTTATGCTCGAATCTTTGGGCAAGATAGTTATTTTAACCGGCTCCCAGGTCCCGATTTTCGACAGCAGAAGTGACGGTTTGGACAACTTTCTGTCGTCGCTAATAATAGCCGCAAATTACAACATACCGGAAGTGTGCGTGTACTTCGGGACAAATTTGATGAGAGGGAACCGTACCTGCAAAGTATCAGCCACATCGTTCGAGGCGTTCGATTCGCCGAATTTTCCGCCATTGGCCAAGGCCAATATCAAGATAGAAGGTTAGCAGTTGACCCAATTACGGGATGCAGTTCCCGTTAATTGACTGTGGTTTTACTCGTTTCGTGCGGATCGTTTGCTTTCGCGGATAGCAATATATACTTCTCACCGTTAAATCGACCTCTAAGCGCAAATCGATAGATGTAACGATAGCGTAATTCGTAGAAAATAGTATTATCTCCATGATGAAATCTACGTTTATATTACCGGTATCATAATATATATGATACTGGCGTTAACACGTTCGTGCACATGCGTTAATTCATTGTGACACGTTTTGTGTGTCAAGCTTCGCTACGAAGCTTGGTTATTAACGTGCTGAGAACGTAGTTAAAGAGGAAATGCATTAACATACGCGAGCCGTTTGTAATTTAAGAATGCGTTCAATGCACGTCACGACGTTTTATCAACGTCGCTCATATGTAGTGTACGTCTGCATTGCAGTGGATTATCGGGCAATATTTCGACCGTGCACGTTGGAAAAGTTTCACGTGCACACGTCCTTGAACAGGAATGTCGGACTGCTGCGGATATTTCCAAGTATGACGACACACTTGATAAAGGCGTTTCTACAACCCCCGATCGAAGGCGTTGTGCTGCAATCCTACGGAGCGGGGAACGTGCCCATGAATCGGGAGGACATAATTAAAGAACTTTCCGCGGCCACGAAATGCGGTATCATCGTTGTCAATATCACACAATGCGCGACAGGCTGCGTTACGAATACGTACGCCTCTGGGAAATTGCTGGACGATGCTGGTGCAGTATAGAAATTATTTGAAAAATAATCTCGCACGATATAACATACATCTCCCATGTCGGATTTGAAATTTTGCGATTCTAAAGCTTTGAAAACTTTGAAAAAAAAAAAAAAAAAAAAAAACAGGTATAATATCGGGGTTCGACATGACGCCTGAAGCAGCGCTGACCAAACTCGCTTACGTGTTATCGAAGACAGAGTGGGATTTACAAACGAAGCTCGAAATGATGCAGACGAATCTCCGCGGGGAATTAACCGCGGGACGACCGCCGCGTCACGAGGATCTGGATCTCGTCGAGGCGGTTGCAAGATCTCTCAGGCTCTCCTCGACCGCTGAACGTCAGGAATTAGGATCGATTCTTTTCCCTGCGATGTTAAACGCCGCGGTGCTGAGCCGCGATATCGTGAAACTCGAGGTCTTGAAGGGATACGTAAGCACGTGTAATTAAGCCGTTTCTCGCGCGACACGCAACTTTCACACACGGTGTAAGTAACTTCAACGTACAACTTCTATTCTAGGGCGCGGACATATCGCAACAAAATGCAGATGGTCGTACGGCAATGCACATCGCTTGCTGCGAGGGTGACTTAAATATCGTTCGCTGTCTTTTACGAATGGGCGCCAATGTTCACATTAAAGATCGATTCAATCGTACACCTCTCATCGACGCGATAGAGTTCGATCATCACGAGGTAAACAACATCGTGCATCATGTTCGTTCCATGTCTGTGTTATATTTCTATTTCGATTTTCCAGGTCATTAAGATTCTGATGCAGTGCGGGGCGCATTTGCACGGAAGCGCGTACGCGATTGGGGAGAAAATGTGCGCGGCGGCAGCTGTTGGGAACCTGAAGCGTTTGAAATCGTACAAATTGGCGAACGCTGACCTTTCGCAGAAGGACTTTTCTGGCAGGACGCCGTTGCATTTCGCCGCGCTGCACAACAAGACGCAGGTCCTCGAGTTTTTGTTGGACCAAAACGTGGAGACGGGATGCCTCGACAAGACTAGTCAATCGCCGCACGATCTTGCGAAAGTGTCGGGCGCCGCAGATGCAGCGAATATTCTGTCATCGGCCAGTTGCCCGAACTCTACGCTAATTACAGAGGAAACTTCGAGATGAAAGTGAAACAGTCTGTCAGCCACCCCCCCCCCCCCCCGTAGTCACAATAGCGCAATTTTATCCGAGAAATCGCATGAACAGAATGAAAATAAAACCTGCGTACCTGTGTGTGTGTATGTGCGTGTGTGTTAAGCGCAACAATCTAGAAATGGACATCTTTATTCTTGTATTGTATTCTCGTTCTAGTTGGAATAATATGATTGCGGCAGACCACGTAAATACGTTAATTTGTCGCAGAACAGTCGTTAGGCATTTCATACAATAGTCGACGAAAAGTGAAAGTCTAAAGTGACGGTGATTATGTCTGGAATCATGAAGCGTGTGCACGTGGAGATATTTCATACGACGCGAGTCAGAATAATAACATATATCCTTGGGCAACGGTAGGGTGTTTAGAGTTTTAAAGTGTGAAGGAGAAAACCAACGTTGGATTTATTCGTTTCTATGCAAAGAAATATTTCCCTTTTATATCTGTACACGTTCGTCGTCGTTACATTACATTATCCCAAACTCGCTCATCATACTTTTCAAAAGTTTCGGCGTTATTAAACAATCCTTGTAAATGCGAGCGCAATCATGACCTGCCTTTCGTCCGGTGGTCACAGCATCTTCAATGATCGTGCCATTTGTGACACCTTTGAACCAGCTATGACTGCAATTGATCAATTAGTTTAACGCATCAAAACGTTTTCGTAGCATGTCAACTTTACCTCGACAATCCATCGATTATTTTATCTGTGCTCGTTGGATTCTCCGAGTGCGCGGCCACTGAAACGATCGAACAGACGACACGTTGCATACACGGGGCCACGTAGTCATTGTTAAACATCATTTCATTGATGGTGTTTCCCATTTGCGACCATTGCACGCCATCATTATCCACCGAGCCTAATATTGCACACAATAGAAAAATTATAGAACACCTAACAGAAGAATAATAAAATACTAAAGTATCATATTAGTGAATCTAAGGGATCGTGACATGATTTACTTACGGTAATTGTATTGCGGATGCGTTGTTTTCGAGAACAGCGGCGAAACAACGCCTAACAGGCTGACTATTAATCCAACAATTCCAAGGGATTTCGTGTTAATGTTGAACAATGCCGGGACCTCGCCGTTCTCCCCAATTTTGTACTCGAGTGGTATCGAAATGAAGGGAATCGACACGTCCCAGTCAATCTGTGAATTGATTCTGTCTAGATCGAGAGCGAAAGTTACTTGAAAATTACTCGACTCTCTTCAAACTTACGCGAAGCAACTCGTGACCTGGGTTGAAAGAGATCAGCCCGCCGCTTGGATATTTTCCAAACACCTTTGCACCCTGTGCCCTCGAAGTTTTCGTTTTTCCGTTGACACTGTCCTTCGACTCGGAAAGATGCAGCAAACAACACAGCAACAACGTGACGGAGCGTTTGAACGAGTTTCTCATGATCTTCATTCTCTCTGCCGGAAAGGAAAGTTGATCCGTAACGAGTGGTAAGAACTGGTTTCGGTGCAAGTAATTGCAAGCAATTCGAGCAAATTATTGGCAAATTGTTGGCAATAGAAACAGTTTTGTTTCACTTACGGTAGATACGGAAAAACAAGCAAATCGCCTAATTGGAGCGAACACAGAAACACATGTGACGAATCCTTGATCCTTGCTGGCAGTTTTTGTACACAGTCCACCACTCGTCAACTAGGAAACTCTGTTTTCACGAGCGGAATTAACGAGCCCGAGTGAGAGAGAATTCTGGTTAAATTACTGTCGCGAAACGGCACACTGTCGCCACAGCTGTTACGCTGGTCATCGTCACGCCTAATTCCGCATATTCGCGCGAAGAAGCCGACAAGTTTCGCAATTACGTGTGCCCTCGCGTTTTCATTGTTTTCGCAAAAAAAAAAAAAAAAAAAGTAGTCTGACTCGAGGGACTACTCTTTCGCCTTTCCCCGCGATTCAAAGATGATTCGAAGCGTGATGATTCGAATTATCATCATCGACAGATCTCTTCTCGCTCTCCTCGTTGAGATTAAAACGACAGACTCGTCGAGATTGGGACGATAACACGATCGAGAGACGCTGATTTTTTTTTTTTCTTTTTTAATTCGTGCGCGCATTCATACGTGAGGTTTGTTAGTGCACGCTCGTGACTCGACTTTCGTGAATTTTCCAGAGCAACCTGCAGAACGAATTCCTTGTCTCGAAGCCAGGTAGACGGCGAACGCATAGTCGCAAAACGTACATATGGCATGTCAATTTCATGGCGTTTCCGCCGTTTCTTTTCCCTCTTTTTTCCGTTTTTAATAATAAATAATTCCTTTTCACTTCAGTTGCAAGATCATCGTCACGAGCTTCAATGAACAAAACTAGATAAAAATAAAGGACGACAGTGTTGAAAGTAAATAGACAACGTTCGCATGCTATGTACCAATTGATCTTCTCGTGACAAATTGATTCTTTTGCAATGAGACGCGAAGAATCACGAGGAGCCATCAGGAAGAGATGGTCGAACGCGTTCAAAAGATCCTTATCGATCTTGTGAAAGATCAGGCTCGACGACAATGACTCGCAGCGACAGTTTAACGTCCTGTTGCCTCTTCAGAAGAAACGGACGAGTCACGGGACCGTGATAGCGTCCCATGGAAATCTAACAATGAAAGCGAAACCACCGGTTCCAATTATGTCCATGGTCTGTCATGTCGTGACGATTCGGAGTAGGTGCACGGCTATATATGCCAGGGACAATGCTCGTATCCTTCAGTTCCTTCAAAACCAAACTTCGTCTATGACACGTCCTCGAAAATTAGTTTGCTCTTCGCGTTTCACTTTAAGGTAAAAATGCTTACGCGTTTGTACGTGGAGGCGAATCATTCACAGTGAGACGTAACATCTCTCTCTCTCTCTCTCTCTTGTTTAAAAAATTTCTTTGTCGTAGATGTCGTTCAATGTTCGAGACCTCGTCCTGTTGCTATTATCCTCGATGGCAATTGTCGGAGGCAGTCCGAAATTCGACGACGGAGGGTAAGATCCGAGTCTTTTTCCCGAATTCGTACGACATATCTCACTCAAATCGAGTTGAAATACATTAGGTTTGTACCGAGTTCCATGATATATTTGGAGAAGAATGGAAAGTCCCATGACCAGATAGCCATGCCCTCCGAACCGAAGCTGCGCAGCGAGACATCGACGAGCCGGAGCGACGTGGACAATAACGATATCACGGATCGCAGCCAAGAAGCTCGATTTGGATTCACGAATCTTGGTAGCACAGGAAGTGTAAGTCAGTCCAGATTCTTATCAAATCTCGCTCCTTATGAATATAAATTATAATGTAAATATCAATACATTATATTAATATAAATATAAATGTCAATACATTAATATAATACAATATAATTTATATTATATTAATATAAATATAAATGTCAATACATTAATATAATACAATATAATTTATATTATATTAATATAAATATCAATATCAATACATTAATATAAATATAATTGAAATGGACACAGGGTTACGGAGTATCAACGTACGCTCCAGCGAAAATAGACTTGGGAGGATTATTCCTGGGCGCTATCATAGGGATAGGATCCATTCTCATCATACCTAAGCTGCTCTACGTCCTTTCTGGCACCTACGGCCATTACGCAAGAAGTAAGGCAGCTCCGTTTGAAAGAACAATTGTCGCGTTGATGTTTCGCTAATGATAATCTCCGTTTCCAGGCGAGGAGAGCGGTTTCACGCAGATCGTGACGAAAATGGACGACGTTCTGGCTCATCACGGTATCGACACGACATCCTGCATGCAACGCGCTGTCTGTACCTATTCGCAGCAGGCCTCCTCGTCGATGAAAGAGGCCAGCAAGTTGGACGACGACGAGAGGGTCTCGTCGTTCGACCGCGTAATCGATACAATCACGACGAATCAGATTTTCCGAACAGCTATGGAGGGAACCGCGATACAGGAGGCGGTGGAAGCAGGCAGAGCCGGTCGAAACTGTTCGCGGACGTACCCACATTGCGGATTCTCCATGGAAACTATGATGTCCCTGTTGTCGAACGTGATCACCGCCGTCGCGGCGATTAATACAGGACTGACCACGGCGCCCACGGGGACTGGGACGTTGTAATTGTATCGACAAGGGTCGAAATTTCTGTCTAATGCAAACAGAGCATCCTGTTTGAAACGATTTTCAGACACTGGATTGGAAGAAGAAAGAAAGAAAGAAAAAAAAGAAAAGGACAAATTGCAACAGATCTCGTTTCACGTTTATTTGATTTTACACACGTGCGAACCAAGAAAAGTGAAATTGTTTCCCACGCAAAGAGTGCTGACGGGAGTCGTTGGTTCGCGCAGTTTAGCGTATATACTTTCCTTCGGCGTACACTCTTGTCAGTTTACACGATCTTCGTGTAAGACAAAACAGGACCGTACGGAGTTACACGGCGTAACGATTTCTTATCTCTCAGTGTACAACTGAGTTGCTGCACACTGTATCTATCTCTAGATACAATATCTTTCAGAGCGTATATAAATAGAGTTCTTTTCTTCCATTAAAATATACATATGTGACTCGCGTGCGAGGGTTTTGATTCCTAAGACGAGAGAATTAATGTGAATATTCTAAAATCACAATAATAATGTTAGACATTGATATCGAGCCGTCGATATATATTCGAATTGGAACATAACAAGCATCGAGAGAATTCTCGACGAGTTCATTTGTTAATTAGATAGATGCACTATGATACAATTCACGTTACCAAAATGCAATTTCATTTTTTTTTTTGACGAAAAAAATAGTGGCTTTCTCTGTTATATTCTATCCTAGAAGTTCTTTGGTCCTTAAGCGAAATACTTAAATCTACATAAATCTTCGTTGAACGCATTGTCAAAGCGATATCGATTTAGTAAATACATCAATAAATTCAACAAACGCAAGCAATATTTTCAAGCGTAATATTTTCAAGAAAAAAACATGTCTCGAGCTATCTAATTGCGCGATAATTAAGTGTAACGACAGATAACATCGATACAATTAATACTTTCGTGAAATTCATATTGCTTGACAACATGCATTTGATAGTTGAACAATTACCTATTTTGTAAATATTACTCGACTTTTACAAGAATAAGATCTCTGAATAATTATATTATAATATATTACGTTCGATGTATCGTCGCCTACGAGCACCGTCGATTGCTACAAATATTCTGTTTTGTACCTGTTTCTTTCATTAAATTGGCAACGAGAGTCTCTCCTCGAGAGACGATAACACTTTCTTTTTTCTCTCTCTCTCTCTCTCTCTCTCAATAACATTCATTTCACGTACGAGACAACGTATTTTTATATAACAATCATTTCATGTATTGCCGCTTCGGTAGAAGGAGTATAGCTCCTATAGCGACGCACACGTGCCAGAAACTGTGCACGATATAGTAATTCCTTCTTGTCTGCAGAAAGGCGTAACAAACGAGACCGAGGGAAACTAGAAGTAGACCAGCCGGAAAATAAATGCTTCTGCGAACATGAACAGGGGACATTTTTCTTCTAAATATAATTCGATCGAGCTTCGTGAGTTTTAGAAAAAAAAAAAAAAGACTCGAGACTTGCCTGTAAGGACGCGACGGATAGCGAACCGTCCCTCTCCTTTTGCACCTCATGCCCCAGGACAGGCCGATGAGCGCAGAGCCGGTTATAGCTGGCAGAAGAAACACCCAAAGGGCTGTCCGATCCATTTCGGCGCTCATAGCGAGGATGACGGCTCCGGTTATCTGACAGAAAGCGGTGAGCTTCGGCCCGAACGATGCCATTGCTACCAGCGTCACCCAAATGGACAAGAGCGCGTTGAAGAAGTCGCAGAACTGCAAAACGCTCAGTCTCATGATGCACACGCTGTACACGTCCTCGCCGGCCTCGCAGGCATGATAGAACGTCGAGAAAAACATCACGGCAGCGTAAACGATCGCTTCCGTGAAATATTCCCGACGAACGGCCACGTAAACGGAGCCGATGAACGCCAGGTTGCTGAACGTTAGCAACAGCACCCGGACTATTATGTCGCTGTTGCTGAGGACATACGTGTCGTCCGCGCAGTCGAAGCCTCTGTAAGCGCCTGAACAGTGACACGCGGCGAACACAAAGCCGCCGCTCATGTAATGCATACACTTGCCGTGAGAGTTGCAGCGACCTTCGATGCAAGGTAAAGAAGAGATACGGCTCTCCACCTTGGTGTTGCAGGGGTTCATGCAGTCGCAGTCCTCGCAGGCGGTCCCGTTCAGGCAGGTTGCGGCACAATGGCAGTTTTCTTCCAAGCAGAACGCTCTCAGACTTATGTGCCAGATTCCTGGTTCCGGGAATGGAATGTGAAGGGTGGCTGGACCTGTGTAGTTCACGTAAATGTCCGCAGCTGTCGTGTTCTCCATACGAGTGCAGCCTCCGCCGGCAGTAATGTTCGAGTAATAGCCTGGTAGATCAGATTTCTTTTAACTTACAATTTGACAATGACCGACCTTTGTTATGTTATAACTTTCAATTGCTCACCTAATGAAATGCACGCGATCACAATAATGCTCTTTTTCTCTTTCTCTTTCACGTCGACTAGCTTCAACCCAAGGGTCAATGTCCCGCCGACGTCGTACACTCGACCAATTTCGAAACTGAGGACGGACAAGGTGTCTGAGGTCAGATTGAACGCCGACGGCTTTGTACTGTTCCCACGCAGGTGCTCGTAATCGAAGAGGAAGAAATCGGGCAACGACTTCCTCATCAAATCCACGGACTTCACTTGGCCCGAGTCGTGCGCGGCGGAGTTATCGAGAAACTGCAGGGACACGTTCGAGGATTCACCGGAGAGCAACCGAAGGGTGACATAGTGAAACGCGTCCGAATACGGCTTGAAGAATACGGTGGCGTTCGTCGTGTTCATTATCATTCCTGCCAGATGATCCTCCGCGATCACGTGAACCGCGATCCGACATTCTTCGCCGCAGGTCGACTTCAACGACAAACTGGAGTCCACGAACTCGTCGGGGATGAACAGCTGCATCACCGCCGAGTCCACGCTCTCGTTCATATGCACCTCGTATTCCAATTTCGGGTCCATTGGCGAAATTATAGAGGCAAACTCCAAGAGCAATTCTGCGTCCAGTACGGTGTCGCACGATGCTCCGAGTCCTGAAAATGTTTATATTTAATATTAATGTTAAAATGTAATATATTATATTATAATTATATTATAATATAATAATAATAAATTATATTATAATACAAATATAGTATAATATAATATAATGTTTGTTAAATTTTAAATATTTATATTTATGAATATTAATATTAATATTAATATTAAATATAATAATATTATATTTAAATATATAATATATAAATATAAATTAAATATTAAATTATTTTATATTAAATTAACATTTAATATCAAACGTTTTTATTTAATGTTAATATCAAATCATTTGTCTTTCAATCTTTGTCTTTCACTGAATGATCAACCTTGTTGCGTGATCTTCCCATTGTCGGGATCGCTCCAGGATCGAAACGCGATGGCGTACCAATCGCCCGGCGCGGGTGCGTCGATTCTTATCATGTATTCATCCCCGTTGCTTTCCATGTCCAGGGCATAGTACCGTCGTCTCCCTTTCATAAGTTTCGCCGCGATCTTTGATCCATCCGGCCGCACGAACGGCAAGCTACCGGATTTCAGGAACACGGAAACGTTTCTAGCCGAGCATCTACCTATCCCTCCGATCTTTTCTTCTTTTACAGTGAACCTATAAATATACGACATATATATATATATATATATATATATATATATATATATATAGTTACAGTTGATTGAACGCAATTCATAGTGATCACAGCCGCTTTTCTGTATTATTCGCGAAGTTTACTTGAATCCTGCGGTGACCGTGCAATCCGGGACATTGAAGTGGATAATGGAGATGTGACGATAGGCGTAATAGTCGTCGAGAACGTTGTTGGGTCGATGAGCAAACCGTTCCAATTTGCCGCCCAGGCATCGTTCTATCGCGAGGATCCATGCAAACGAAATGGCTAGTACGGTATCTCGCATATTATAGATCCTGCGATTCGCCTCATAACAAGCTACTTCTTCGACTGATCGGCAAAGATATCCTGTTAAAAAAAAAAAAAAAAAGAAATTGAAACATGCTTTAGCATCTGCCCTTTCAATTGTAATCGCCCCCCCCCCCCCTTTTGAATCGTAAGATTGTTAAAAATTTATTTAAGCCACGATTCCTTAGAGTCAGATTGGAGATGGTAAGATTACTGAATAAGGTCTTGACGATAAATGAGGAAATATTTCAACTCGTGTTAATTCGCGAGAAATTAGGGGGGGATTAAGTAACAGAAGTTACACCTTCGCAGCTATCTTTTACGAAGCTCGGGATGTTGAAGAAGATTCGCGCAATACGCGTGACCAACTAGGTCAAATTCCACTGCCAATTCCCGCGCTTCCTGCGCTTGCAAGATAGCGACAGATTGCACGAATGCGTTTCCGCGCCGCGATACAGAACTCATCACTCGTGGAAAACATTATCTCCAATACCAAGAAATTTTTAACGTTTTAATTTACGATTTATCGCGGATGACGCACGAGCCAATAGCAGAAAATATTATCTAAGAGGAAATTATTGAAAGGTACAAACAAAAGTCGTAAAAATGCATTTGCGAAACAAGTTACACGACCATTGTGATGATCGAGCGAATCTGTTAAATAATGCATGGAAAATTGATTTCCTATAACGCGACCGCTCGTCAATTAGGCTTTAATAGTTAGCCGAGCTATTATAACACGTTCGAACCACTTGCGAACACGTTGCACGATAGATGTGAATAATTTGAAGATTGTATTTCACTTAGTATCACTTTGCACGTACGATCAATCGTTTGTTTAAAACGGCAAAACAGAGGAGGGGGGCGAGATTAATTAAGTTTCACAGTCTCGGTTCAGACTCTCATGGATACATTATATCCAAGCGTTGAAAAAGTAAACGTAATGGACGAAGTTTAAAATAAGTGTAATGCGAGAGCAATATGGCAATTAAATACGTGTGTAGTGTCACGTGTCTGCGTGTCAATGCACCACCTACACGTTTGCATCCGATTAACGTCGTTACGAGCGTCGTTCGTAACGTTTCACACATGTTTCACATGGGGGGACCGAGATACAATTACGTTTACAGAAGGAACAATGCCGGCTGGTGAGTCAAGACGAATAAAGTTGAAACTGTTCTGATTATCTTTGGCTCGGTGCAGCAACAAGTGTTTCTAAACAATGAACACTTTTAAATCACTTCGTCCGCGGATGAACTTGTCAGCCAATTGAAACGAGCGCGCGCGAATTTTACCATCATCGCTAATCGGATATTTTCGACAACGTTAGTTGAAACAACGACCAACTACCCCACTGGTTGATCAAATTCTGTCGCATACCGCCCGACACTGTTACTAACGAGATTTTCAAACACGCACACACACACGCACGGAGACAGATGCTTTTAATTTCGCGCGATTTTTGCAGTCTAACGTAACGCGGATCTAGGAAGAAACAAGACCCTTGGGTGTCGAAGCTAGAACCTCACTAGACTCGGTCGTTTTGTGTGTGTGTATGTGTTTTTTTTTGGTGGATCATCGATAAGATTAGTCATGCGGTTTTAGACGCACACATAAGCACGAGAACACGTACCGGATACTCGTAAGGACACGTGGTCACCCTGACAGCTATTCCTGATCTCACGTGAGAGTGCGTTCGCGGTCGCTCTGAACAGACTGAAAATCCCCGGGAGCTCTTTATTGATCGTTTACCGCGAAAAGATTCGCGCTACCATTCACCGGTTAGACACACGTTTGTAACGAGGGATTTTACTTGACGTGAATGTGGACTCGACGTCCTGATTTTACTAGATCGGGTAATCTCGAGAGATAAGGAGAGAGAATTCTTATGTGCCAAGATTTCTTCTTAATCGGGAGCGTACGAAGAATTGAGACGGTGTCGCAATTGAGGAGGCGTAACTCTAACACGTGGGTCGATCAGCTGAGCAGACCACGCTTACTCGAAACCTTCTTTTACTACGGCTAGACATCGTGGGTGTTCGTATAGCGTTCCGCTTTCGTGGTGGCATGATTTCTTTTAAAAGATCGTTTACGATGTAATTACCCTTTAATAAAAATTTAAAAAAAATATACAAAAAAAAGAATGTTATTTGCATAATTTTGTAATTGAGGATGGAAATTAAAGAGAAATTTTATAAAATATCTTTTATATATGTATATATATATATATATAAATTTATTAATATGTATAAGTCATAGATTCCTCATATTTTGCTGATAACTGTATTTCTATATAATATTTCTTTATAGTACTTTCTTATAAATTAAAAAAAATCAAAATACTTCAGTTTTCGTTAAAATTCCCAAGTATCCATCCATCTTAAAGAGTGCATTGGGCTCTCAGGATCCAATGAAGAAGGACCAACCATGCCATAAGCCAATGGAGAAAACAAATAGAAACTAAATAATATGAATAAATAATACGTATATAATTACTTCGTTAAACAATTACTTATTAGTCAATTGTGTTGTATACTTGCCTGTATATGGTACTTGAAATAACAACTCCTACTATTGTATGATATATAAAATTTCCAATTTTATTTGGAAATAAAATGATTATATTTTCGATAATGTAATTTAAAGTTGTTCCACTTAACATTGAACTGTATAATAGAGCTGGGAAATAATGATGGAAATATAAAACTCTACTCATTGCCCAGAATGGCGCGTAATGGAGTATCCAACCGATAAAAAGCCATTTTCCTGCATTTAATATTTTATCTCTTTGTTCGAGGACAGCAGGAGTTTCTACACAACCACGTTGTTGCCGTACACGGGCGTGAGTGTACAGCAAGATAAAAAGTATTAAAAATACAATATTGCTCCACCAAATGATTGGATTACCAAGTAGATATATCCTCAAACTGTTCCCAGAGAAGAACTGGCCCTGCAAAATTTGAATGACTGAATTATATTTTTCTACTATTTAAAATAATGTAACCTACCCTATAATTAATAGGCCATTGCCAAGGACGCGATGACACTTCCCCTTCCTTAACTTTTAAATCAGAATTTCCTTGCAACATTACTGCATGTGACTCTAGGAACCTATCTAAGAATCCAGGTGCATATACTTGAAAACTGACGTTTGGTACTAGAAAAAAAAATTAATAGAATACTATATACATTGATAATGATAATACTAACAATTATGATAATACTAACATTTTGCATAATTATTGTCTTCAATGTTCCAAAATGCATTCTTATCTCTCATATTTGGGTTACAGGAAACTTCTTGTTGATTATACGCCCTAAAAAAATTATAATTTCTGTCAAATTTTTCGTCACTCTTCTTCATTTGAAAACACAGAGTTTCACAACTAACCACTTCGGCAATGTTTTACCGCTGCATGTTAAAACGCAATGGTGTAGATAATGTACAAATTTTAATTTACTCGTTACGGTTTGAACTATATCGCCGTCTTTGCCGTTTGCTATTAAAATCTTCCATACATCGTTAGCATCACCAGTGCCATTCTAAAAAAAAAAAAAATAAAAAATAAAAATACATGATTACATAATTAAAATTAAGAATTTGAAGAAGATGGACTTACTTCGCCATATCCTGTAACTTGATAGTGCTTTTTCGAAATAGGAGCGATCTCTTTATGCGAATGCAAATTTCGATGAGTAATAACATGTTCCAAGCGTATGAGATCACCATGTTTTACTAACATTGGCTCCGATGGTATACCATCAGTATCAAATTTTTTTATGAACCATAAATTATTATCATCTTTATGCGAATAAGTCGTGATCTAATGAAGAAAATCTATCAATATTTTGTCAAAATATACGACCTGACAAAATTAATACCTGTTGTTGTCTAGCTCCTATACCTTCTGGATAAAGATGCCAATGCGAATGTAAATATCCTCCGCCAGTTCTGTGGTTTTTCAGTGTAATTGTGGCTCCGTAAGCTAATTGTCGCGGCATCGTTGCATTATACAAAGAATTTCCTTCCAATAAGGATTGGAATTCGGAACTATAAAATCCATCTCCACTTCCACTGAAATATTTCAAATTATTAATATACTTGTTAAAACGTACAAATATAAAATAAGGAAATCGTTTACCTTTTGTTTAAAACAGAAAGGTGAATATAAAAAAATAACATGTATAATAATACTGGAATAAAAATGAGACAAATGCACCGTGCTAACAAATGTTTTCCTACATTTATCTGTAAAAGGTGTAATAATAAAATTAATTTGTTAACTTCAAACGATTGATAAATGCAAGAAGCTTACAATAGATTTTGTTAGATCTCCCAATTCTCTCCATAATTCAAAGGCAGTGTTTAATCCAACTAGTAGAACAACAAACAAACCAACAAACTTTACACTAATTGTACAAGCAAGAAAAATTCCTGTGAATGATAACCAACCCCACCATTTCCCTGTAAATGGCTCATCATGAAGAGAACCTATTCGAGCCATTCCCCAAGTTGCACACATCATAAAGCATAATAATATAGGATCCAACAAAATGTATTGATTTAATGTCAATAATCCCACATCTAAAACACATGAATTACTTAGTAATGTAACTATTTCATTAAATGAACAAAGTGTGAGTGATAAACCAAATATATACCAAATAAGATAAATAGTGCAGAAAATGCAGCTGCTTGGACAGATTTCGTTAAGTCCCATACAATAAGATATGATAAAGGAACTATCGTTGCACCTAAAAATGTACAAAACTGGAACATAGAAAATGTTTATAAAATTTTCATTGTTCAATAATCTTTATAATCTTCACAATCCAATATTATAATGCACTTACAATTCTCATACCAACATATTTAACATTTTCAAACTTATCTCCTGGTTTTTCAAAAGAAAATGTTCCGTCATATCCAGTTAAATATCCAGATAATGCTATTAACATCTAAAAGATAATATAGATTCTTAACATATTATCATAAATGAAATCTTACATGTTATTTACCTTTCCAAGAGGTGGATGAACGTCAAAGAAAAAAGTTCTATTTATATACCAACTTCCCATTTTACCAAAATGAGTTTCATCCCAACTAAAATATGCAATATTTATCCACAAGTCAAGTATAAATTTAATTTAGAGATATTTTTTATTATAGAGTTCTTACCAAACATGTTGTGGTTCTGTAACTTTGTAAAATCTTGTCCCTGCTGTAAGTATTATAATAATACCAAATAAAATCCACCAATTCCTATGTAAATATGTAACAAAAATTTTATTAAAAAATGTTGTATATAAGATTTTAAACGAATTGTAATATACAACCACATACAAATCCATTGTCCCCTTTTCTGTAATTGTAGACATTTTGTGCGAATGTATATTCTTCGTTTTTTGTGCACATTGTGAATTACTGCTTGCAGTTTTCATATTACTTATTAACACTACTAGAAAAGTTGATAAATTTGGAACCTGTCCTGTTTTCTTCTTCTACTGTACTTGGTTCTAAACGAAGTGAGTTAAAGTGAGAAACATTAAATGTAAATGAAATATATAAAAAGCCTATTTATTTTCATGTAAAAAGCTAGTATAACTGCGATAATCTACAATCTATATTTAAATTTGTTTGTTTATACTACTGCCTTATTGACTGACCACCATAATCCCCACCAATTCATGGAAGTGCTAACTCGCGTCAGTATAACATAACACGTGCATTATTCATCTTAAATCTTGATATATATTTATATAGTTTGTTTCTATATAGATTATCGATGTCATAATCTTGACACTTCGTTAGTAAATTCAAATAAAATATACCAATTGAGATTATTAAGGTAGAATCTCTGGTACAAATTCTATTTCTTTTTTGTTAGTTCAATACATGAGACTACTCATAATTATTTATCACGGCAGAACTATTTACATCGCATAAGACAAATACGTTTATTAGTGAGATAGATATGTTATAATAATTTTCTGCATTATGCATACCTTAATGTACACTTGTGTTGTCAAACAAAGTTCTCTAAAAACCGCTATGTTTTACAGGGCTGTACAAACAAAAACTCAAACCATCACTTTTTCATTTTGTTGTTAATTTATGAAAGTTAAAACAACTTAAAATCACATCAATACTATTTGATAGGTAAAGAACGTAACAATACTTCATTTAGATTTGAATTATAGAATTATAAAATTTCAATCGTAATTACAATAATTCATTGTTTTTAACACTGTGTGTTTCAGATTAATCGGAGCACGTTCATTTCACGACGAAAAAATAATTGTTAAAACTTATAGAGAAGTGTTCAAAGTGCAAGGTACAAACTAATATATTTGTATGAATTGGGTTTTATAAAATTAATTTTTTTTGGGTAAATTAAATGCACATGTATATACATACATTTTATATATATGTAATTATAGATTATAAATACAGAAATATTTATTGTCCTTGATATCCCTGATATATAATGGATCCATTTGATTTGTATAATAACTGTGGAAAATTATTACCTGGCCCAACAAGCCGGAAAAAACGAATACTCAAAAATGTACAATTGGAAAATACAACTACACAAAGCAAAGAAAAAGGAATAGATTATGCAGCAGAATATGTACAAAAAGAAGAGGAAGCACTTCTGCAGGTATAATAATGTAGAGATTGAACATTACTAAAAATTTTACTTAATTTACTGTATTTTTAGAATACAAACTATAATGTAAACAGTCAAAGTAATTTTGAAGCTGTATCAATAGGAACAGTTCCTACAGATGTGCAAAATGAAGAAACATTAAACATTTACAAAACATACCAGTTTGTTTATCATGCAAAGCCAAATTTAGTAGTTACTGCTAAAAGAGATCAGATAGTTTCCATGATTGAAACTAATTCAGTTGTAGTAATTCAAGGACCAACTGGTTGTGGCAAAACTACGCAAGTACCACAATTTATTTTAGATTCTTGTTATAAGAAAAAACTTCATTGCAATATTATAGGTAATTCTGTTATGTACTTGTAAAGATTTGATTTGATCTTTTACATAGAATTTTTTATAATGTGTGTAATCCCATTTCATAGTTACACAGCCTAGAAGAATTGCTGCTATAAGTATTGCAAAACGTGTCAGCCAAGAAAGAGAATGGCCAGTGGGTACCCTTGTTGGGTATCAAGTGGGTTTAATAAATCACACAAGTAAAGATACACGTTTGACATATTGCACTACTGGAGTGCTTTTACATAAACTGATAAATAGCAAAAATATGTTGGACTATACACATGTCATACTCGATGAAGTTCATGAAAGGAATCAAGATATGGATTTTCTTCTCCTTGTTGTTCGAAAATTACTACACACAAATTCACGTTCAGTAAAAGTTATATTAATGTCTGCTACATTTGATGTTGAAAGATTTGCTAAATATTTTTCATCACCTGTGGGAAATAAACTTATTTCTGCACCTATTATTAACATTCCAAAGAAAACTTTTTTTAATGTTGGTATTTATTACCTTTGCCAAATGGGAGCATTAGGACCAGTAAATGTTTCAAATTTCTATTCAAGATTATAATATTTTTAGATGTATTTATTACATTATATTTTTACTTTGTTGTAGATACCTGAAATTTGTGCTAGCAAACCAACTGTTACGAAAAAAATGATGGAATTCTGTGTTAATCTTATAAAAGTTCTCGATGACGTAGATATGAAAGCTGATGACGCAAATTATGATCAAGAAACAAATGTTTATGAAAGACATGTGATTCTTGTATTTTTACCAGGAATTAATGAGATTGAAGAACTTAATAATCTGTTGTCTTTACCAAAACATGAACAGAGTAAATGGGATATAGTCATACTACATTCCTCAATTACAAGTGAAGAACAACAGCGAATTTTTCATAAACCACCCTATGGTTATCGTCGCCTTATTTTATCTACAAATATTGCTGAAAGTAGTATTACTGTTCCTGATGTAAAATACGGTTTGTTGAATTATAGTAAAAAAGAATTTTTCTATAAAGCAGCAATCTTCAACTTTGTATTCTTTTTAGTAATTGACTTTTGTTTAATAAAACATCTTGTAACGGATCCACATACGAATTTTCAATGCTTAGAATTAAAATGGTCGAGTAAGGTAAATTGCGAACAAAGAGCAGGTCGCACAGGTCGAGTAATGGATGGTAGAGTATATAGATTAGTACCGCAATTATTTTATGAGGTAATTTCTATTACTGAACCAAAACATAACAATGTTAATATAAAATATGTATGTAAACTTTATAAAATTTATAGACTACTTTAACTCAAGAAGTATCACCTGAAATATTACGAGCTCCATTAGAAAATGTAGTTCTCAAATCAAAGTTATTGGACATGGGAGAACCTAAAGCTATCCTAGCACTGTCTCTTGATCCACCTGATCTTGGAAATTTGGAAAAAACGATATTGTTATTAAAGGAAACAGGGGCATTGCTGAATAAGATTAATGAAATACAACCTTTTGATGGAGAATTGACAGATCTTGGTCGAGTTATGGCTAATCTACCATTGAATATTCATCTATCGAAATTAATAATGTTAGGACATGTTTTTAGTGTTTTGAAGGATACAATAATTATCGCAGCTAGTTTGTCTGTAAAAGATATGTTTAGTAATCCATTCCAACAAAAATTATTAGCCTACAATGTTAAACTCAGTTGGGCGGCTAATTCTTGCAGTGATTGTATAGCTTTCATGAATGTATATAAAGTATGGATTACTGAAAAAGCTAATCGTCGATTAAATAGTGACGCAGAAGAAAAAAACTGGGCGACAAGGAATTTTGTACAAATTAGAGTGTTACGCGAAGTTAAAGCTCTGATAACCGAATTAACAAGTAGATTGGGAAAATTAGGTATACAAGAAAGCGCCGGCGTCAATAAAGTTGTCTGGACTGAAGAAGAACGACCATTTGTTTTAAAAATTGCAATTGCTGGTGCATTTTATCCAAATTATTTTATCAAAAACACATTCGATATGGAAAATAAATTCAACGAACGTATGGGAATAAAATTACTAGGTGGATTAGATCCATCAAGAACAGTATATTTGCCAGGATGGCCTCTGAAACAGCCTGGATTATTGTATGCTCGCAGAATTCAAGATATCTTTAAACAGAACTTGACATCTGTCGGAAGAGTAATCGTATCTTTCGACGGTTCTTCTCGTGTTTACATTCAATTCGTTGAAGACAAGTTTGAGAAACAAAATCAAAATACAAAACAAATATCTCCATTTGTTTACAAAGCAATCAAAATGAGACAGTCTAATATTCCTATAGAAGTACCGCTTTTAAATGAAGATGTAGCTTTGAGACGAGCGGATGAGATGAACTTATACAAAAAACACTTTTTGACACCTACAATTGTGATAAAAGACAATGTCAAACCTGAATTACCAAGTTTACGAGTATCTCGTATTCCTTTGATAATACGAAATGTATGTATTTTTAACGTAACTACAGAGTATTAAATTAATTTAAACAATTAAATTTAAACAATTAAATTAATTTAACAATTTAAATTTTCAGATTGAAAATCCTGGTCGTTTCTGGGCTCAAAAACGTGATCCTACAGTTAAAAAAAGACTGAATAAAATAGAATCAACCATTAAACAAATGCAAAGCGATGGATTTAGAACATTGAGAGAGATCCCAGGAACTGGGACGATTGTAATTGCACCATACGAGAAAAATAATCGCAAAGTGTATCTTCGGGCCATAGTAGAAAATTATGCATCATTGCCAGAACTGTTAGTAGAAGTCTTTTTTATGGATTATGGTTATTCAAGCAGATGTCCATTGCGCGATTTGAAATATTTGGAGCCCGATAGCGGTATTTCTGATATTCCTGCATTAGCTTTTGAATGTAGATTGGCAAACATTCAACCATTCATGGCACAAGGTTTCTACGATAATTGGTCACAGGCTGCATGTGATTTATTTTGTATGTTAATTAGCAAACCCGGTTTATTTTTTTGTGAAATTTATTCTGTCGTCAATGGCGTGGTTATAATGGAGCTAATTCATAAAGATGAAAGAAATGAAATTAGTATAAACAAATGTCTTCTTGAAAAAAAGTTCGCAAAGAAGAAAGAAGAAGGTTATTTTTCACGCTTTAATCATAATTTAAGACTGCAACAATCAAATATCTCGAACGAAGAGTGTTATCATTATGAGAAGTTACAATATGATCAAGACTATATGCCAGATATTTATCCAGAGTCACCTGCAGAGTCTGAATGCTATACAACAGAAAGATTACGAGGCCCATTTTCACCACTAGAAATTGAATTAATGCATCTTATTAACGCTGGAAGAGATAAACATGCGAAAATGGCGACGAATTCGATAAATTCTGTTCTTTTGGACACCGATCCTGGAGATACTTCTCAACGACTTTTAGTAGCAGCATCTGTTTCTCAAAATCCGACTTGTAACAATTTAATACTATATAATACAACGTTAATGCCGCGTCTTCCTGGATTAACTGCTTTACTTGTATTAATTTTTACGCCATATATGGAATTGCGACGTAATGATTTTGGAACTTACTACATTGGTGCGTTATGTGGATTAGGTTTTGATCCTATTAAGAAGAGTAGTATTTATCCAGAACATGATATAGACCTTCAATTTGACACTGAAATTACTATAGATGATTTGCAATTTGTAAGTGCAATTTGCATTTTTTTTTTAACTTCAATCTGTTTAATTTCGTTGTTTTTGTTTATTAGATAAATAGATTACGTCATTGGATGAATATTGGAATGCAAATTAATTATCGATCTGACGGCAGCAATAATATGGAAGAAATGATTATTTGTCAAAATAGAATAAAAGATGCATTATTGAAATTAATTGAGAAAGAAAGGAAAACTCGACCTGTTGAAATGATTGAGAATTTTAGTAACTGGAACTTGTATGATGAAAATTTATTACTTCGACCTAATAAAACATCCATGATCACAAATAGTATATACAGACTCCATAATGCATTAGAATTGGAAGAAACAAATGAAACACATGAAATTATAGAAAATATAAAGAATTTACGAGAATTGGCAATTGAGTAAGTAAATTACTATAATATTTATTAAATTTTATCGATTATTTCAATTATTTCATGTTGTTTTTTATATTATAGGAATCCAAAGTTACCTGAAGATACAAAAATTTCTTGTAAGATATGTAATGTTGTAGTATATAACATAAATAATCTTCGCAGTCATTTATACACAGCAAAACACAGACTAAACGAGAATATGTTAGGAATTAAGATTTGAATCATGAATCATGAATCATAAACCGAATATATATTATATTATGTGTTACATGTTATATATACCATAATAGTGAAATGACTAGTATTCTCTACAGTAAAGAAAGTAAAAAAAATTGTTCTATCAATTTTATTTTATGCAAAACATTTTTTGTTACATGTTTATATTTTGTCAATGATGTTATTTTGTTATGATAACTTATTGTATTTCATTTTCGTTTAAATTCTATATTTAAGAAGCATAATTACTAGTATTCTTTTGTAATTTTACAAAATTATCAGTAATATTTAGTTGCAGAATTATATATGTTTTTTATATTTTATAAAAAAGTTTATAATATAAAATAATATATATATATATTTATATATATAAACAAAACTGTTATATTTACTATTCATAACATATCTACAGCATTTATACATTTTATACAGGATCCATTTAAGTGAGGCCACCTAAATATATTTTCGAACATGTGATGATACAAAAAATATGTTTTGCCTAATATAAATGGCATCCAAAAGGCTAATAACTGGTAAGAACACACATTGCTCAGGATTTCAAGCTACTAGAAGAGATTATCATTGACAATGTAATAAATATAAAAAAAATATTTTTTATATCATCACAATTCGAAAAGATATTTAGATGGCCTCACTTAATTGGTGGACCACTCTATGTGGAGTTTAGTTGACAGCATAAAAAATACCTTTTTTTTTTACAATTTAGTGATGACTATAAAGCATATGAATCAGGATCAAATAATTTAAGTATTCGTAAATTAGTATCCTAAACTTCTCTCTGGAGATAACGAGCACTAGGTTGAGTATATAATAATCGACCAGGAACATTAGCACCAGAGGCACTCACGTAAGTACCTGGTGGTGGCGGAGGATATGGCGCTGGTGGTGGTTGCGGTGGTCTTACAGGATATCCAGATGTAATTCCTCCAGTCTTAGCACCCTATTTTCAAATATTTTTCAAATATTTTTCAAACATAAAACATTATTATCATGATATTTAAATATAAAGAAATACCTGTGGAGGTTGCTGAATTGGAATAGCCCCACCATGAACAGTAACATGACTACTTGGCCTTAAATAAAATTTATCTTCTGCATAGGCACCTTTATGGTCCAATGAATGCAAACTTGTAACATATGCTGATAAAAGTATTTTAATGCTTTTATTAATTCACATAATTTTATGATAATTAAAATGAAGTATCTGCATGTAAACGTTAATATACCAGTCTGATGTGTTGATAATGTTGTTCTATTGCCTGAAAGGTACACAGATTTAGTTGGTTCAGGTTCTCGGGACGGTTGCGAAGTTTGCGCAGAATAACTATAAACACTTTGACCAGTAGGCGCTGAATAAAAATTGGAGGCAGAATATTGATTATTCTCTGCAAGAAAATTCATAATAACAAAATTAAGAATTCGAAATGTAAATGTTGTTATGTTTTGTAAAGAAAGAACATGAAAATTAAGATTTATTCACTCACTGTTCCAGAGAACAGCTCGGGAATCGCCAGATCTCCTAGCTGCTTCCTCAGATTCTATACAGGCACAAATATCTACGTTTAATATTCTCTTCTTTCTTCTTTTTTCTTTTAACATGAAATTATAACTATTGTGGTTTTATATACTTACTGGAGGGTGGAGGATTATAACTTGGTATTGAAGGTGTTGGTTTATATCCATAACCAGCGTGGTAAGGAGAGGCTGTTGGGGGTGGTGAGGGGCTATGTGTTCTTTTTAATGGCCCCTGGAAAAAGATATATAAGTAAAATAATCTTTTTATAGACAAGTTTCATATACTTACAGTTGGTAGTAAGGTATGCGTTGGTGCACCAACAGCTACTTTGTAAAGAGGACTATTGCTTCTTGGTAAAGGAAGAAATAATTGTGGATGAACTACTCTAGGACCTGTTCCAGGATATCCTCCTACTGCTGTTATGACTTCAGGACATACACTGTGTAACAAAAATATACATAGTTAAAATATACGATTACATTTCACATATATGAAAAAAACATGATATAAACCTTTCTTTAATTAATTGTCGTCTTCTATTATCATCCTCGTTTAAAACTTTCTTTAACTGCAGGAATAACTGATGCTTCTCATCTTTTAATTGCGAAAGTTCATTTTCTAAATTTGATATTTGTTCTCTAGTTTCACCTAAGGTCATCACATCCTGTTTCTGTTGCCGCTCTCGTTCTTTTCTTAAGCGTTCTTCCTCTGCATCTGCTTCTTGCTCTACATATTTATTAAAAGAATTAGAACAAAGTTGAAAACTTAATAACGAAGGTTACCTTGTTTTTTCCGTTGTCTTTCTCTTGTAATATGGGTTTTTAATGCTCGCCACATTTGTTCACTACGTTGAGGAGGGCCCACAATTACTGCCGGCATGATTAATTCAATTTTTCGGCTTTAAAACAGTAGAAATCCGTTGTATGTGATAACTAAATCTGTCAAAAAGTACAATTTGTATACATTATTATGGTCGTGGTAGATAATTTTGTCACAGACAATATATAAGATAGACCTAAAAATCATGCGAGATTTCGTGTCAAACAAAATGTACGAACTTACCAACCGAACAAACCTTAAAGGTTTGAAATTTTGTTGTAAACATAACGTTAAGATGTAACGTGAAAATGATTCCAGAATTTTAGTGTTTGATAGAAGAAAATCTTATATGTTATGTCTTGCCTATGGTACAGTATTGTCAGTATAGAGAAAATATAATGATGAAAAATATATTCCACTAGGGACTTAATAGAGATGTAATTAACAATACGAGAGAGGAGATTAGAACTGTAGGTACGATGATGTTAACTCAATCACCGTACTACAAATTAAAATAATAACTCCGTATTTAATTTTAATAATTTATATAAAAATATTATTAATGTAACAAAATATATATTAATTAAAATATTCTCTATAAATATTTAATAACTAAGAACGAATAACAAATAACGAATGAAGAATAATTTCTTTGATGGTTGCTATATATATGACATTTTGAAACTATTTCAAATTTCTCCATGGTAATAGTTAATGAACTAACAATTTTTAAATTTTCTAATGTCTAAGAGTTTTATTAAGTTGGCGTTGTCGGTTTGGAAACACTTTTTGGTGAAATGATTTAGTGAACATAGAGGTGAAATGATTTAGTGAACAATTCTGTAGAGGTAGCGGTTGCTACAGAACTATGCTGCTAGTAGTGACATACTGCCATTGCTCGTGATAGCGTCGCTTAGTAGTTGAGTGTTCGTATGTGATTGTGTATTTTTTTTTAACTTTCTTAATGAAATTAATGAAAAACACTTACACTATTAAATATATATGTATTGCAACTAATAGTATTTGTAATAACTAAACAAACCTTTATTGCATACCTTTATTGTCAGAAAACTTATCGTGTGATAATTATTTTCTTCAAAAGAGTAAACATTATTTTTGACAAGTTGTAAATATTAAAATTACGAAATATATGTGTTAGATATTGTAAAATATAATCCTTACCTTTTCAGTAAACCTAGTTAAGGTTTATGTTAGGTTTCGGTAACCTAATAATTTAAAGAATACAAAAGACATGTATTTAACATACTGCTTTTTTTACAGCTCTAAATCAGTATCAACTTGATATTTATTAAGTATCAAAATTCTTCATTGAAAAATATTGCTCTGACATACATTAGAAAATATGGCACACTATAAAGGAGCAGCCAGTGAAGCTGGCAGAGCGATGCAGTTAATGAAAAAAAGAGAAATTGCTCAACAAGAGATAGAATTAAGGAAAAAGAAAATAGAAGATGATCTAAAGATACACAATATTGAAAACAAATTTGCAACACATTACAATGCAGTTGAACAACAGTTGAAAACTTCTACTATTGGTTTAGTTACTTTGAATGAAATGAAAGCAAAACAAGAGAATATAGTAAAAGAACGTGAGCGAAAATTAGCACAAAAGGAACGTGAAAAAGAACAAGAGAAAGAAAGAGCCCTTGCTGCGAAACAAGCTGAGAAAAATAAGCAAAAGAAACAGATACAAGCCTTGTCATTTAATTTAGATGAAGATGAAGTAGAGCTTTCTGAAGAGGAAATAGAATCAAAGGATACTGAACCAGTAATAAAAAGAATAAAGAAAAATCCAGATGTGGACACGAGTTTTCTGCCTGATAGAGAAAGAGAAGAAGAGGAGAATAGATTGAGAGAAGAACTAAGACAAGAATGGGCTAGAAAACAAAATGCATTAAAAGAAGAAGAGATTGAAATCACTTTCAGTTATTGGGATGGTTCTGGACATAGAAGAAGTGTTATTATGAAAAAAGGTAAAGGTTTAATCATAATTTTTTAAAATAATTATTAAAAGAATAATTGTTATATTAACTGTATTTATTTGCACTGTTGGTAGGTAATTCCATTTATCAGCTTCTTCAGAGATGTCTAGAAGTATTAAGACGTGAATTCAGTGAGCTTAAAACAGTCATGGCCGATCAGTTAATGTATGTTAAAGAAGATCTTATTTTGCCACATCATTATACATTTTATGATTTCATTGTAACAAAGGTAAATGTAATATAAAAAGAAATATATTCATATATATGATGTTGAAATGAAAAATTTCTTATTGATTTTTTTTTTAGGCAAGAGGAAAGAGTGGACCTCTTTTTACATTCGATGTTCATGATGATATCCGTGTTATGCATGATGCTTCTGTAGAAACAGAAGAATCTCATGCTGGAAAAGTATTACTCAGGTATAATTTCTTTTTAATTCTAACATTATTTACAATGTTTGTATGTAAATTATTAATTTGTATTAATATGTTATGTTATGGTTTTAGATCTTGGTACGAAAGGAATAAACATATATTTCCTGCTAGTCGATGGGAACCTTTTGATCCAACAAAAAGTTATGATAAATATACAATATCAGATAAAAATAGGAAAAAAGACAAAATTTAGTGAAAGATAAATTATATAGGAAATAATTGTACATAATTGTAATTAATCCATATTATGTTCAGGGAAATTAGACAATTTTGTTTTGTTAATATATTTAATATATATTATAGTATATTTTTGAAATATTAGTATAATATTTGTATAATAGTATATTTGTATAATAATATATCAATAATATTTGTATAATAGTATATTAATATATTTCAATATTTATAATTTACAATTTTTTAATTATAAATTTAATACATTACTTAGTACATTTTAACAAAGATATAATAATATGAATTAATTATATATTGAAAATTATCCATTTTACATGTTTAATTCATCTTTGGCGACATTTACAATGTATTAATAATCTGAGCTTTAGTATTTCAGTTGTAAGATCATTATCAATATCCTGCAAACTTTTTATTGTATCTATCTATTGTATCTTTTATACTATTAATTGTTGAAATTATACTGTTTGTATCAAACACACAGTCATTGTTTTTTTTAAGATCCTTGTTCATTAAGTAAATTTTTCCAAAAAAGTTTCTATTAGTTTAAAATAACATTTTGATCAATTTGATTTTACTCTCATTACGTTATTGTCAATTCTTCATTAATTTCTAACATCTCTTTCATCTTTGCATTCACTATATATGGATTATCAGTAGAATCTTGTAATACATCGTTTATATTTTTAATACAGTAAGTTGTATCCGTGAATTTCCATTTATCCTTTTTTGATGAGAGAGAAAATTTGGGAAAGATAAATGAAAAATTGTAATTTTTATAAAATACGATTATTAATATAACTCACTTTATCATCAAGATTTAGAAGATTTATGTTGTCTCTATTTTGAAATATTTCTTTAGAATTATTTGTCTCGAGCGATATATCTGACTCTGTATTCGATTAAAATATTACTATCAAACTCTTTCGCGTATTATCTTTATTGTCATACCTGTATTTAGCGTTGTATATTTGGGGCATAAGTATAAAAATTGCCGCGTATTTTCTGCAAGTTTACCAGTTTCAGATGGATTTGATTTTAACATTTTTTCTAGTCGTTTTCGATTTTCAAATTGATACAATACAGTTTCTTTGATTGTTTTCTGCAGAACGATCAGAACAATTTTGTTTATGGCGGTAAAAAAATAACCGTTTTTTCATCTTATAAACAATTTACTTTTACTTTATCGTTCATTGTGTTTACAATATTATCAAGAATTTTCACTTCTAAAATTTCTTTTCGTATACGCTCATCCTCCGCATCAATGTTTGAAATATTAATGTCAGCGTTCCAGTCATTTTCAAACGATTCTTCATTATTATGTAATAATTATGTACAATTTAAAAATACTAATATGTTCAACAGAAGTAGCATTAAATCGAATACTTAAAGAATTATCTTAGATTAAATAGTTTACGTAAGTATATACAACGTAATAAACAAAATAACAACTTTGGGACACACGTAAAATTTTCTCAATATGTCAGCATTTGTTCGTTTCTTTTTCTACATCGTCACTCGAGCTAGGTAACACAAAAGTACCTTTGTTTGCTTTCCATGAAATTTCCGTATTTTCTATTTGATCCTCCACAGTCGAAAGATCGGAAAAATCATTTGTAATTGAGCTTATAGATAATTCCGTTGTAGGAAGGTGATCGGATCTTGGAGATTCCATCGACGATGTTCGACTTGAATCTTTCAAGGTTTTGTCACATTGCAATACAGTTTTGAGCACAAATTGATTTTCAATAATATTACCTTTAAGAGCATCAGCAGAATAGTTTAGTTTCGATTTAGTTTCAATCGAAACGGGTGAATAACCTTGTCGTTCGACACTAGAGTTAACCGAAGAAGTGCGCGATGATATATTATTATTGACTTTACGACGCGATCGTGATTGTATTTTACACTCTTCTTCGTCACTGCTACCCTCCGTATACAATTCTTCCCCCGATATCCATAATTCTTCTTCTTCCTGCAGAGACGTTGAAATTTGATTCAATCAATGATCATCTATTTCCCATGTTATAAGCATTAAACAGGAACTTCGTAGAATTTTTAATTTGTTACTTCACCTCCTTTTTAATTTTAGCGAGTTGAGATTGTAGCACAGTTTTCATTGACTGTTCCTGCAATTTTGGATTGCTTGTTTCTTTCTCAGCCATCCTATTACTGAATGTATCATAACGTTATATAAATAAATAATTTTATTCAAATATTGCATAGGAATTAAAAAGTACATTTAAGATAAGAAAAGATTATTTGCGAGTAAAATGTTCAAAGAATTAAGGCATATAATGATCATGATACTTTTCGATAAAATTAGCCTAAAATTACCATTGTTTTCATCGAATTTTTTGAAAGAAAATTACTGGGAATCGAATCGAGTGCGTTTACAGAATTTTGCAAATTTAATTACGAATTGGAACCAATTCGATGCACGTAGGTGACACGTCCTTGAACTAGGAAAATCTGGAACGAGGATGAAATAGGTCAAAGTTACACATAATAACAAATGCAAACGATGTCTAAATTCAGGATTAAGAAAAAAGTTGCTATGATTTGAAATTTATCACGAAAGTAATCTTTTTGATGGCTTATCAATGTTATCATATCATATACCATATTTCGCACTTAATTTTCGGTTAATATCAGTTTTTGTTTATTTTTATTCGTTTACTTGTCTTTTTAATGTTATAAAAATTAAGAATACTTTTTTAAGTCAAATGTGTCATTACAGTATGTATTATAAAATTTAATGTGAATCTACGTGGATAGATTAATTGGTGTGCAAATATATACTTTTTAAAATATTAATTCGAAAACATTTTTTTTCAATATATAATCACGAATTTTATTGACAAAGTCTCGAAATATTACCTCGATCTCTCCGGTCTCACGTTTCTTCAAATCAAGTACGGTGAGCAAGAACGAGATTCACGTGGTCATTTTCTGTTAATTCTCGATTGTGCAATGACTCTCAATAATGACAGGTGTTATCAAGCTGCATCTCATAGATTTAATTTACGCAATTAATATTTTTTAATTTTGAAATGTTTATCTACAATATTATTGAATTTATTATTGCGTTGTGTTTATTAGGTATGTGGTGTTTTATTATTCTATTCTGTCGCAAATCGATTGGCAATTATAACATGTTTTAATATTTCTTTCTTTGGATTTTTTGTTGTGCTATATTAATAAAGTACTTGAAAGCTATCCGAGACACTGGCTTTGAAATCGCGACAGTAGCGGCGCCTATGGCCAGATACAGCTCGATATATAAATAAACGCATTAGTTCGCTTGCATAATATATCATATGCTTTCTTACTGTATTTGTAATATTATGTTTTCAATGCTCGTAATTTAACTAAAAAAGGGAAGTGGAGAATGAGATACTTGTTTCCTAAAAACCTTTTTCAAATAATTTTAAAATATCAAAAGCTGACAAATAAAATATCATTTTATATTTAACAATAATAATCCTTATTCTATGAATATCACTAATGTTGTTACAAAATAAAATTTAAGAAATCACAATCGTTATGAAGTTGCAGGTTTAATACAAGTAGGATCCATATACGTAACATCTTCTGGGAAATGATCCATGATAATAAATCTTTTTTCGCTGGGTTCATTCAGATTGTCCAAAAATCCAAACCAGTAAATTACAAGTCCTGGACCAAATCTGTTCCAGTAGCTTAGGAATTGTTCTTTGATATACTTTTGATGTATTTCTGTATTTCCAAATCTTGCCTTGGATTCTATCCAATTAATCACAAAGCCATTTACTGCAATTGGAACTTCAAGTTTGAAATCTGGTGTTTTATCATATCCTCTTGATCTCAAGTGTTCTTCATTGCGGAATGCAAGATTTCGTTCTATTAAGTAGTTTTGTAATTTTAACTCATATTCTTGACCTACAGAACTATAAATTTAATTTATAACAATATGTAAACAACTGACTGATTTATTTCATGACATAACACTTACGTTCCAACAGCATCTGATATAGGTCCATACAAATTGTCATATAATATACACTGTAAAATGTTATCCAGTTATTATATGTTATATTTATTTTTTAACTTATTAATAAATTTTAAGTTTATTACCAAATATACTTCATATGCAAGATCCTTGTCTTGTATGAGAGTAGTGTCTTTGAATAACTTGCTAACTTCATTTCGAGAAACTAAAAGTATATTATCCTTTATAATTCAAGAAAAATTACTTTTCGTTGCAAAGTATTTCAAGTTTTATATATGTATATGTTACCATTAGATTCATCTTTTCCACAATGTTTTTCAAGAACATTTCTAGCCAACAATGCAGGAGGTGCACCAATATCCTTTGCCATTTTCAGTAAAATTCCAACAGGTTCTCCATTTTGTACAGCTTCTATGTAACTATTATTTAAATTATTTAATAAAAGAGCATATCATTATATTAAAAACATAATGAATAGTATACTTACGTGTCATAATAATTTTTGTTATTACCAAATAACTTGCTATGATTGATTTTCATTTTGTGTTGCACTTCTAAAGATAATATACTGTACAAAGTATATACTGGAATACTAAATAAAATAAGAATACTTTAGCGAATAATAATTAAATGGCAATGTTTTTAAAGAAAATGATCTTACTCGCTATACTTTTCTTTTAAAACATCTCTACAATCCTTTGACAAACCTCGAAATTTTCGAATTGTTGTCACTATATCGTTGTATAATTTGAGTTTCATACTTTTAGTTTTTACTTTTACTTTCTTAACCTTATTTTCAAATGATTTTCATTATAATCTTCTAATAGTTTATATTTATATTGATATTATTTTACAAATGTTGACTGATTGGTATTTATTGACAGAAACTATGTGACATATATTTTTCGTATTATTCATTTGAAGTTTGGTCTTTATTCAATTTTTGCGGGAAATTTAAAATTATCATTTAAAATTGGTATGTTTTGTTTATACTTTTGTTTCGCATCAATTATAGGAATAATTGTTATTATAATTATTTTCAAACACATTAAGGTTATGATTTTGATATTTTCTTCAGAACAGAAAACAGTGACAATGGGTCAATATATTGCTAATGATTATTTTCATTTTGTATAAGAATATAGTGAGGTTAGAGAATTGTGTTGAAGTTTGTTACTTTTTTTTTATTTGGTTTTGTTAAATGTTAGATCTGAAACATACAGAGAAAGTATAAATACTCTTTACACAAAAATTAAGGAAGTAAAATATAAGGAAGTTTAATATTTATGCTATTATAAATTATTTATCAATTTAATGCGAAATAATACGAAGTATGTTATGTATAGTATATGCAGAGTATGTGGCAGATTTATACATGTTTAACCTTTAAACGCTATTAATTTGTAAGTGAATTCTATACTTTAGTTTTGAAGATAATGAGTAAAAATAAAAAATCAACAAAAAAATGCAGTGTACAACAAGAAAATTGTAAAACTAATAATGTACATGAAGGTAATTAATGTTATTTTTGTAAGTACAATCAATTAACTTTTAATGATGATGTAAATTATATGTTTTAGATTCACTTAGTAAAAACATGAAAGTTGATATAGGAAATGATTCTCCTCAACATTCTTCTGATTTACGTATTTCCGGTTATAGTACACCCATTCGAAAAAGAGATTATGTGTATGATGTAGAAGATTCTCCTGAATTAGATTATAGGTGTAGTCCTGTTTCAATGTTTTGTACTCAGGATGGTGGTAATGAAATTGCTTGGGATTGGCAGACTTCTGGTAATAAGAATTCTTGTGATAAATCAAAGACACCAAACAGTCATGTCGAGACACCCAAAAGAACCAAACAATTGCAAAAGAAACGAAACTCAGATTCTCCTTTATTGCAAAAGCCACTTAAGAGAAAGCAGGTAAAAATGGAAAATATAGAAAATATTGGAAAGCTGACGGCAGAATTAAGAGCTTTAAATGAAAAAATGAAAACCATACAACAAAATTGTAACAACAAAGTTGAAAATGAGGATGATACAATATTTGAAAGTAGCAGTAAGTTAGTAATAGAATTGGACAGTGATGGTAGTGAAGATATAATGGTGGACTGTGTTGTTGAAAGTAATAAACTAAAATTAGAGTCTTCTATTAATAATAATAATAATAAAAAACCTACAAGTTATGAAGATTTATTTGATGATTCAATTGATGATTCAATGGTAAAATGTAGTCAAGAAATTGAGAAAAAATTGAACTTATGTAAAGATAAAAAAAATGACACAATGGAATTGTCTAATGAGAAAAAAGAATTATCTCCATCTAAAAAGGAGATTCAATATTTGACCATATCTAATACATCTACTGAACGTCCCAAAAGTTCTAAATCTTGCTCAACTAATACAAATGGTCATTTAAAAACATATTCAAATAATTTGAATAGAACAAATGTTTCAGTCTCTAGTTCCAGGCTTACTAAGTGTAATGTTATAAATGTATCACATGGAAAACAAACACTGCAAGATAAAATTACATCTGATTTTCTAGATGATTCTTTTGACGACTGTTTGGCAACTTGTGTAGAAGATGATAAATTATTGTCTAAATTATCAGAATATGATTTTAGTCCTTCAAAGTCATATTCTAATGTAAATCATTCTAAAAAGTCATTGAGACTTATTTCTGATCCAATAATTAATAGACCAAATAATTCTCTTTCGAAACTAGCAACTCCTGATGAAATGTTTATTATAGATGATTTAGTAGAAGAAGTTGAAGTGATAACTGACAAAAAGACAATACAAAAATCTTTTCCTAGTCAGAATTCCTTAGAAAATAGAAAATTCTTTAAAACCAAATGTTTATCAGATCAAGGTTTTTATCAATACAAAAATAGTAAGACCAATACATCAAAAATTGGTTCAAATCTGGTTACTTCAACAGTAAGTACTACATCTCCAAAAGATCAGAATCCATATAAAAACAATAATATTCCATCGATTAATGGGGTGGGAAATACACATGAACTTAACAGATTAGATGGAAAGGAAAGCGGTAATGGTATTGTTAAACACAAATCTGCTAGCAATTTGCCTAGCATAAAAGAATCTCAATCTGTACGGTGCACTCCAGAAGAAATAGAGAGAAAACGATTAGAAGCAAAGATGAGACTTGAAGCAAAACGAAAACTACAACAAACAAATACGAAGTCAACTGATATTGTGTCAGAAAGTTCAGAGAGAAAGTCTATAAAAAGATGATAGGTCCTTTAATTACACCAGTCATTGAAATTATCTATCACTATGTTGTAATATCAAGTTCCATTTGCAACAATTGTGCTTATTGTTTATTAATCATTTTCAACTGTGTCAAAATATGTACAACTACTTAATAAAAAAATTCTATTTTACTATAAAACATCCTCAGTTTTAAATATTGTTTGAATATGTTAGTAATTTTAAATTACTCTTAAAGAAATTAGTATTAAGTTACAGAATATATAGATAATATGTTAACATACTAGAAGTATGTAAATATATTTATTTGATTATGTGATACGTATTGTCGTAAATCTGTATTGTAATATGTATTAATTTAAAGTAAGTTTAAAAATTTCGAATAAATATTGAATAATTTTCTAAATTTCTTTATAAAAGTACTTTTATTTATTACTGCATAGTGTCATTATATTCGGTTTGATTTATTTGGGTACATATTATTTAGGAATAAAATCTATTATTATTGAAGTTCCAAAAATTTTAATGTTAACTGAAAATTATTAAGATGTTCAAGTAAACTATTACTTCCAAGAGATAAAAAATTTAAAACTATCTGATCACATACAAGTTATTTAGAAAACCGCGCGAAATGAGGTATGTTCAAAAGTAATAGCGTTAAATTATCGAAAGAGTCAACTGAACATCCATAAACAATTACGAACAATATTAACGATTTATATAAGTTTATCATGCGAAAGAATAATGTTATATTGCGTAAATATTTCAGAGCAACTGTTATCGCGCATGTTTAGCGGATGAGCGCCATCATTCTAACGTACTATTCAATCGATACACCATGTGACGTCAAACTCGAGCGCATCGCGTCATTCTCATTTCACACACGTAAAACGAATTTACAACTGGCAATACATTTTTTTCTTAAAATACACGAATTTCTACTTGTTGAACACTTAAATATTCAAATACGTGATATGTGATTTATCCAATGCATTTAATTTTCGCGCGTTTCCATCGCTGATCACTGTTACACCTGTTCAACGAATCAGGGATTGCGTTGCCGCGTAACTTGTTTCTGATTGGTCGAGTGGCTCAACCGAGAAGCAGCAGCAAACCAGTCGACCGACGACGGGCATGGGGAAAGCACGTGTTATTTGTATTGTTGCGCACGTCTCGGCAAGCTCATACGTCGACTCGTGCGATTCTACCACCACCCCTACCAAAATTCTCGTCACCAGTGAGACGAACGTTGTCGGTAACGCCACCAGCGTCGCTACTACCACCGAGAAAAAGGTATTGGCTACTCCTTCCGCAGAGGTGGTTGACAGCACGAAAATCGTAGTACCATCGCGTACATCGAGTACAGTGCCCGCGAATGCGAAATACATTAGCGTACGTCGCCGGCCTGTCACGATGTTACTCGCGGTGATCGCGCTCCTTTGCGCCGGTAGTAGTGCCGAGGTATTCACTAATACGTTCCTCGTGAAGATGAGGCAGCCCGCGGAGAGACACGTCGCCGATCGCGTGGCTGCTAGGAACGGATTTGTCAATCTTGGACCGGTAAGCTTTTCACTTCCTTCGTTGTAGAAGTAGTTACTTCGTCACACTAATATTACGAAACAGGATGAAAGAAGCTTGTTGACTGTACTACTAATATAAAATACACTGAGACAATTCTTTTAATCGAGCATCTATTTTATTGGTTATTATAAATTTATCGTGTAATGACTTCCACGAGATTCTGCGAACTAGTTTGCGGCAGTGGTAGATCATATAGCGCGAGCTCTTGACACTGACATATATCGTCGAATGTAGCACGACCGCGAAAAGGAAATTACTTATCTGGGGTGAAGGAGAGTGTGATTTAGGGCGCGGATAGGATGAACATGCTACAGGATGAGAATGAAATTTCTCTCGAACGATCGATAAGATTGCTCAGAAAAGAAACACTTGAGGAAAAAAAACATCGCCGCCTTTGTGCGTTATCCTTTGGTCTTTAGTTAAAACTTTCTCTTATAGATATGTATCCACGTACAACTCTTCGAGTCAATGAAGTTACAAAGCGACGCTGTTTAGCAAACGAACATATTTGGCACTCGATATTTTTGCTACTTTTCGAGGTACAGAAAAATCCAAAAAATTGAAATTTATGTGAAATGTTGTTTTCTGTAGAATTCACTTGTACGACGAAATTAAAAAATTAGGAGTTGATCTATTTTCGTCGTTTTTTTTCACATATGTATGTATACCTTTGTTTTATAATTACACGTCTCTTTTTAAATCCACAACGTATCGACATGATCGAGCAAAGTTTTTTTTTTTTTTTACTATCTACTTCCGCGCTTGTAGATGGATAACGTATTGCTCGTTCAATCGTTCGAAAAGTTTCTGCTGGTTCGATTTATCCTTGCTCCAATTCACTGTTAATTTGTATCAATTGGCTGTACGAACGACTGATGTTGTTCACCGCAGGTATGTCGGATTTTAACGGAGGCATTGATTTCGGAAACGGCCGGTGGCCGTTGTCACGAAAACCCGCATTATCGCGAAAACGCGTTCGAAACAGTTGGTCGACGTCATAAAAGCAAATAGAATATATATTAATGGAAAGATTAACTTCGCCCACGTAGCGGAGGGAGCTTCGTATCACGCGGGAGAGCTTTAGAACTTGGCTTGCTTATTCTCTCGTAACTCGAGGATTATTCGAAAAATTATTCAAAAATTTCACGTCGAAAGACATTCACGTTGTCGTTTAGATTATTTATTCATTTATTTTACGAAGCGTCAATTAGTCAGTCCGGGGTATGTGGATCTCTCTAATTTGCTTTAACCGAAGTGAAAACATCAGTCTGCGGTCAGACGGCGCAACAGTGAAAGCGTCGCGGCATGATCCGACGCCTACACGGTATAGTGAATGTTGCGTAGGAATTGTTCGATATAGCCAGCTGTTTTCCCTACCTATTTTGTTTCTGTTCGCAGAATAAGAAATACCCTTAAACGAGAAAAAATGATGGATATTTTCAGAGCGAATCGTAGCGAATAAATGATCATAAATTGTACGTATTCACAGTGAAACGTTCGCGAGTAAAGGAAGCATTTTCTTGTTACATGAACGTTCCTCGTTTACCGTAACGAGGTGTTTCTATTTTGTTTCTTTATTTTTTTTTTTCTTGAGAAATTAATTTTGTTACTGTCCATTATACAATACGCCGCGTTCTATTCTACGCTTGTCGCTGAGACACACGCGTAGATACGTGTTTCAATTTAATTCTGATCGTGCGATCTCGCTGAATGAATTTCCGAGAATTTCTCAGCGCCCGGTGGCAATTAAAACGGATCATCTCGTTAACGAACAGCAGGGCACAATTAGGAAAAAAAACGGCTTGTCAGGATATGAGAGCTTTTCCCAACGAAGTTTCACATTATAATTGCCATCGTGAAGTTCAAGAACGATAAAGATATTTTTCACAGCGATAGGAAACAGAAATAGGTTAGAATAGTTTCACGAAGCTCCGTTGAAATAGCTGAGGAGTAGCCACAGGAGAAAACGAACGACCAGCAAGACGAAGGGAAGCTTGGAATTTTCGTTCGTCCTTACGAAACACCACTACAGGTTCTAATCGGAGCGCTGGAGGAAGTCGGTCTATCTCGTCCGATAAATTGCGTTAGCCGTAGCTCGGCGTGACGTCCGGGGGTTGTTTCTTTTTATTAGGTTCGTTGGACGAAAGTTGCTGGCTCGTTCTTGTCTTAGAAAATTCCGCTACTTCGTTTCGTTCACCAGTTCACCGTGTCCCAGTTCGTATCTTGTAACAGTGTTTAACCTAGACTATCGTCGTTTATCATCGTCGTTGGGAATAATTCTCTTAGGTATGTCTCTGCGTGATAGATGGCCGATGCTAACGAGAATTGTTCCAATGACAGTATTGAAATTTCTTGCAACGTGTATAATTAGCAGTTGACTGCATTGACTGCATTACATCTTTGATCATAGGGGGGGCAAGTTCAATTAGTTTTAAGGCTTTTGGTATTGAATCGTTCGGAGGGAGCTTTACGTAAGTTTTACAGTTTTACGTATATGTATGGAGTATTGTTGGACTACTCCAAATACCGAAGATAGACTAGGGACTAAATCGAGATTCTCCAAATCTTGATTTACACCCGTAATGATTTTCTAGAATTAAATAACAACTACTTCCAACACAGCAAGATTTACACCGATGGGCCAAAAACGGACACTGGAGCTGGATACGCTATTATCACTGAAAAAGCTAAAAAAAAAAACATAAAATCTCCCTTCTTTATCATCCATCTTCACAGTCGAAATTTATGCTCTCCTGGAAGCCATCAAATATGCACACTCAAATAACGAAGCTCAGATCGTCATATACACTGACTCCATGAGCGTTATCCAAAATCCCTAACGAAATCATACGATCAAGAAAACCAATTAATATCCAAGAACTAAACCACAACCAACCTAACACAAATGCGACAGTCATCTGGATTCCAGCTCATCAAAGAATAGAAAGAAATGAAAAAGCCGACGCAGCAGCAAAAGAAGCCACAGTTCCCTCACTTATTAACAATCGTAATTATCTTCCAATCCCCTGCGACGACCAAATAATCCACTGCAAAAAAGTAGCAAAAAATGAATGGAACAATACATGGAAAACAA
>NW_025110698.1:146075-204332 GCF_011392965.1 Frieseomelitta varia
CCAGCAAACACCAAACCTTACCAACAGGAAAGAAGGAATAATTATCTCACGCCTAAGAACCGGTCATACCAAGCTGACACACGAACACAAAATCAAAAAAACTATACCACCCACGTGCACTCATTGCAATAACCATCCACTAACAATAACCCACATACTGCACGAATGCCACACCACAGAAATCCAAAGACAGAAATACGGAATCAACGCAAACATAAACCTGACTTCTCAAAATGACATACAAAGAGTATGAAATTATCTCAAAAACGTAAACTGCTACACACATATCTAATGGCACCGTCGTTGCTAATGACCTCGCTGTCGATGCGACATTAAAGAAAAATAACTGACGAAGAAGAAGAAGATTTTCAATGTACCTGCTACGTATTACAAAATTTATTTGAAATTGTTATGAAAAATTCATTTATCATAAAATTACTACGTGTGTCTTGAAACGCGGTATATTTGGACCTCGCATGCCGTTATTAATAGCGCCGTGTAATTTGTTACGTTTGTTAATTTCGTTTGGATTACGACCGACGTCGTCGCCGACGTCTAATTTCACAGGTTCTTGTCGCGTAACGTCTGCCTACGTTTAGTCCATTATCAGGTTTGTCCGTCGTCCTACGCCTCTAGTAGGGACCGTGTTTTCTAATAATAACAACGTTATTTCGTTACACACTCATTAAGAGAGGATAGCTGTTAGCCAGCGGGGATCTTTATAATAGCGCTGACTAACTGAATTATTTTTTGAAAAGTAGTTCGTTGCTCAGTTGGTGGAACAGTTGGTAATCGTGATTTCTGATCGGAAATTGGTAATCGTCAGTCGATCGGAAATTTTATATCGAGCTCGTGTGTGTCTGTCTGTGTGTCTCTCTGTGTGTGTGGATTAATGGGGGGTTGTAAAGTCAATTGACTGGAAGGTCGAAGAGATTGAGAAAGATTGGCGAATGTAATGACGGCTCGTTGGTTCGTCGTATGTGTAGAAGATGTAATTTCTCCGGTTCTTCCCGAACAAATCGATTTCTTCTTCAACGTGTCGTATCTTTGCACACGTATCGTGACGTTGTTTTACGCCGGGTTTCTCGGCTGTCTGACGCGTTTAATCGTCCTGTGACGTAATCGCTTTGAATTATCACGGTGATCGATCGCCACCACCGACGTCCGATTAGGACTGTCATCGTCGGTAACGAATTTTCGTCGTTGCGAAGGGGTGCGAAAGGAGGCTTTCGCGTCACGTATCGACGGATCGTCGCGCAACGTTTCAGCGAGCGTCTCTCGAAAATGAATTTCATCGGAGAAGCGAATGAGAAAAAGCGACAGTTCCTCCACGCCGCGAATAATAAAAAGATTAGCCGAGAGAAGCCGCGTGGAATAATCGTGTTAAATAGGTCGATCGATCGGAATGTTGCGGTAACGCCGCCAACTTTTCGATTCGTCGTTGTGAAAGCGAGACAGGGGTGAGAAGACCGTTCGTTCTTTCTCCACGTTACGAAGCTCGAATGAAGAGGATGCAAAGTCGAAACTTTCACGTTGAACACGTTGCAGAAACAGCCGACAATTTTTCTTGCGTTAATGTTTCGTTACGTTCGTAACCCGAGGTGAAATTTCAGTAGAGACACTCGGTTCGATTAATTACAGCAACGTTAACACAATTTTTATAATAGTGCGAGAACTCTAATTATCAAGAAAAGTGTCTAGAGTTTAAGATGCATTACAGAATGAATGTAATTTTATGGTATTATTTTAACGAACAATTTTTTAACGATGTCAGGTTAATTTAAAATAAAAGATTTTGTTCCAAATATTATTGTTTATATACTAAATAATATTAAGTAATAATAATCTATTGTATAAATTATATAATATATATATATAATATATAATATATAAGTTATAAAATATATTTAAAATCCTTATCATATAAATTATATAATACTATACAATAATACTAAATGCTAATAAGTAATATTTACTGTAACGTCATTTACAGCGTCTTCTTACCAAATTTATCTTAACAGACAGTCGAAAAAAACGCACATTATTATACATTATTATTATTATTATTATTATTATGATGTCAGTACATGACTTTATGACAAATTTTTAACAAATTCTTCGTTCACAATGAAAATTCCAAGTAGTTTGCACGGAAAGTTCGCGTATGACGGAACGTGTTGATCAGTTGCATTTTCATATTCGCGACTCTTCATTGAACTTCTTCACTGTTCAATTCACGAAAATATGAATTTTGCTGTGTTGAGGCAGCACTGAAAGAATTTCGAACTGGCGCGTTCCTGTTGTTTCAGCGCGTAATGCAACATTTCAAGCGTTGTTTGCGATCGCCCGCATACGAATAGTTATCGGTAAATCGATTTACATTAATCTACTGGACTGCGTGCATCCGGTTTACTAAGTGATCGATGCGAACATCGTTGGTCCGATCCGCGACGAAATCTCGAATACGGTTACCTTTCAGAATATTAGAATATTCTTACAACCCAAGCCTCGAGTCAATTCAATTACTTTACGCGCGTTTGAACATTTTCAATGGAGAACACCCTCGCATTCGGAGTTTTATGAACGTCCGACGGACGTCGAAGGGTTGAGAATTGCCGACGGGCAAACGAAACTCACGCGCGTGTTAATTTACAAAGATAATATTGTCGATGAAACGATTGGTTCGCCGATGTGGAACTAATTTCGACGAGAATAGAACGTCCGAATCGTCAGCCGAATGTCCCATTTCGTATTTCTCCCCCACGCTGGAAAATGTATTCACCCACTTCGAGACAGAAAGATTTACTTCCGTTTTTCGCCAGAGAAAAACTTTTCGTAGCCAGACGAAAGAAATTTGACGCTTTCGAAAGTGATTCGTGTCCTTTCGTTCTTTTGATCTCGCTCGAGCGAGAGTGTTTTTCAAACACGCGCTCCAAACCACGTCCAAAAGCGGTGCGTAGGAGTTGAATTTGCAAGGTCGGGATTGGACGTACGATTGGAAATGACGAGTGTATAAAGAGTGTACTTTATCCACGCATCAGTAATCTGAAAGCGCTTCGCGTTGGATACGTGTTTCCTGATGGAGGTTGTGTACGCATCGTAATGTCGCCGAGGGCACGTTTTATCACGCTTCCTTGGTCATGCATCGGCTATGCAAATTTCCCTTCTCCCCTTTTCTCCTCTCTGTTTACTGGAAACTTTCTGCAGGCGCACAAGTGTTACAAATGATACCGGAATTGTAAGACAGGGGCTGGCAACGGTTCCGGTTAACAGCTTTCTGTCACAATGTGAGCATGCGTTTTCAACTTTCTTGCTCCTCTTGTCCGAGATTACGTAACCCAAGCACGTTTCTTTCTTTTTTCCACAAAAACCTTTTTCGGTATCGTGGCAAACTTTTCTTTTACACGTGGTATATACAGGGTGAAGAAAGGGTTCATAACTTCGTCGAAACATGAAAAAAAGTTCTGACAAACGTGAGTCGAAAAATTAAAAGTTATAAATGCCTTCGGTCGAAGAAACGAATTTCTTTGCTTTGAGAGCTCGTCATACCGTAATGTAACTAGTTGTAATTTCTCTGATTACTGGACGTTTTCTACGTGTTCTTCCATTTCTATGCATGCCCGACACTTCAAAGATTCCCAGATGTGTTTTTCACAAGCAAATTTCAAACAAAAAAAAAAAAAAAAAAAGGTTTACAACTTTGAAACTATTAATTTTTCGATCCATATTTTTCAGCATTTTTTTTCATGTTTCTACCCTAAAAGTTATAAACCCTTTTCTCTATTCACCCTGTACATATACGTATATAAAGCGTTCTTTTCTTTTCTTTTTTTACAACCATAGTTTCCTCGACGAGTCTTTCAAAGGCACGAAGACAGTTCGTGCATCAGAGACGGGTATATAAATTGATTTCTGTCAACTTTCTGTCTATAATTGGATTTAATCGGGCAAAGCTCTCCCCTTCTCTACGGGTTTTCAATTCTTTTTTCCTCTATCTAGTCGTTCGACGAACAGTTGCCAACGATGTTTCGCGTAAAAGCTTCCACGTTCCCCGATAAACCGTACGGAAAATTAAAATTAAAGCTTCCATATTTCTTGCGCTCTTGAGCTGACCGCACGAGTTAGCCGTCGCTTTATGTACATATGTATGTACAACGTCGCGTCGTGTCGGCTCGATAAATTTCACCTACGTGTACACGGGATACCCGGTGGCAGAAAGGAAAGGACAATAAACCTGCGCGTTCGTGGTTATCCGGTGGACGTGTACGTATCTTAGTGTCGGTGTTACGCACTTGGTGCACGCTTGCTAATTGGATTACGCGACACGTGTAGCCCAAGTCAAACTCGATTGAGAGGCGGCTAGTTGAGCGCACGGTGCTGCGTCTCTTGAGATAAAATGCGTCTGTCTCGAGCGGGCGTCTTGGTTTAACGACTGTCTCGTTCTATTTCCTCTCCTTCGAACGATAATATCGACAATCTCTTTGGATAAAGTTAAAATTACTGGATCTGGAATAGACAAATATATAACGAGTGCATTTAAGGCAATATCGCAACGTAACAACGCGCCGATGACAATGGAAAAATTGTCGATAATTTAAACTGACAACTTGGTAAAAAAAGATCATGCAAGGATTGATTAATATTTTGAGGCATAAAGTCTCTCTTTCGACAGTCGTGAGTTTTCTTCGAGGATGACTTTACACCGTGTGGAGAATACTTTGAAGATCAAAAGATTGTTTTCATGTATGTATATATTTTTATTTCAGCCTCTTTGGCCTCGAAATTGACTTTGGTTTTTATATTGCACATTTCGCATTGCATTTATCCTAACTTTTACACGTTATAATATTTACATAATATTTTTGTATCCTATTTTGCTTTATCCTATACTTATTTGTCTTAACTATGCTATTCTTTTGTCTTATTTATCTTAACTATGCTATTCTTTCTACTTAAGTATCTTAACCTAATTCTTTCATTTTATTTCATGTTTATTTTGTTGCTCTCTTCTTTTTAGACCTGCCTTATCTCTTCTTCCTCTTCTCCCTGCCTCAAAAATTGTTTTCATAATTAAATGATTGAAGCCTCCTCTTTACAATGATTTAAAACTTGTTTACTAAAGCGATTTTATTTTATAATATTGGATATTAGAGTTCGAGAAATCCTCAGGTTCCGTCATCTAACTCCAATGTTCCAAGTTCAATAAAGAACTTTTTTCATACGAAAAAAAAAAAAAAATCATACGGTGAGTTTCTTGTTGTAAAGAGAAAATTTCAATCTTCGAGACCATGGTGGATTTAGTGAAGGTAGAAACAATTTTTTAACGTTTCTACGTGTTTGAATTTTTACAATTTTCGAGAAGAGCGTATCCTCATTTTTTCACATGTAAAATTATCTTCGAGAACAACGATCTCACGATCATCGTAGATCAAAGTAGAGAGTTCACGTTTTGAAACGAGACCACGTGACCATTGTTGTTTAAAAAGTTTAAATTTTATCAATAATTTTTCACTGTCATTGTCACGTTTATGTTCTTCACTGGTATCACGTTTAGATCCACCTATTATGATATCACCTATTTATGACCAAATTAATGATACTATTCAGTTCTAACTTAATAAATAAACTTCAAATTAATGATACTATTCAGACCTAACTTAATAAATAAACTCCATTTAAATCGATTGACCGTCTCGTTCCATTTTGTCAAAAATAAAGCTCGATTATATTAAACGTGGACTTCTAACACTGAAAAATCTAGCGTACACGTATAACCAGACTGTTTTGTCATTAAACCGGTACGAGCTTTTACGTTATTTTGCTCGTAAAAAGCTTCGTCGTCGCTGAAAGTTCGTAGATGCACTGGCATTGCCGTAGAGTTGTATCTCTTGCCTGTTATTGCACGAGTACCGAGCGAAATTTATTCTCCACAACAAAATTTATTCTCAAAAAACGTAGGGTAAAAAAAACAAATTTCAACGTGGAATACAATTCTTCGTACGAAGGAAAGCAGACAAGAAGAAGTTTAGTAACCAATGGAATTTTAGTTTGAAGGAAAGTTTTTGTCACGACAGAGCTAAATCCCTTTCTTCTTCTTTTTTTTTTTTTTTTCACAAGTGTCATAACTTGTTTCATTCGATCTCATAACGTGATTTTATAACGTTCGGTTGCACAAGGAACAAGACAATTCTTTCGCCGTTCTACGTGAATTCGTAGCGATCGTCGAGTTTCTCGAAAGACAGATCTGTCTCGATATTGACGTTCGACGCGTATATTAAAGTTTCTTGCAAATTTCGTGCAGCACCAGTCGTCTTTAGACACGAATTTGACACTTCGACGCTGTAAATAATTCTGCGACCAAGAGTTCTCCATCGAGAATTAACTAATTCATTGTTTCACCGTCGCGAGGAAATTTTCGTGACGCAGAGAGAGAGAGAGAGAGAGAGAGAGAGAGAGAGAGAGAGAGAGAGAGAGACGGCGACGATATTATGGCGACGGTACCGCTGAAAGTGCGACATTGATCGCGCTTCAACTGTCATTGCTTCAGAGTGTTCGCGGATTGGGCGATACACGGCATGATGATACGCATAAAAATTCAATATCGAAGTCCTGGGAACCGAATGATAAGCCCTCTGTCGACCTCTAGCTTCTCCCTGTGGCAGTTCTCACAATCAGCCTGCCTTCTATCGATTTGCCGATTCCAATCATCCCGGCACAATTTCTTTCACTCCGTTCGAACGGAAAAAAAAAAAAAAAGAAAAGAAATATGCTTCTCTTCTATTCGTTTCTTCACCTTTGAGGAGATGTCTTGGCGTTTGAATTTTCTTCTTCTGTTAAAAAAAAAAAGTCCTCTTGAAGCTTGAGAATCTGTTATATTGAAAATATACATAGTACTCTATTTTATAGTATTATAAATGCAGTATTATAGTAAAATATATATAGTATTCTATTTTATAGAATATAAATAGTATCCCTAGTTTAAGTTTTCATTTAATAATGTCCGCCATAAAAAGCTGAATTTCGTTATATATTTGTACCACGTTATGTGTTCCAAGAGTTTGGCAACTGAAAATGATTCATTCTTAGGTTAGAAGAATGTCAAAATTGGTGTGCGGATAGAGAGACTTTTAATAGAGACACATATGGTTGAAAAATTTCGAAAATAACGTTAGTTTCATTAACATTAGTTACCTCTAGAAAGACTGGTCAATGACACGATCGAAAAGGGACGAAAGGATCGACGTTGTAACACTTTGGCGATCGTTTTGCAGAAAATCGTGTTAGTTCGAGCCCCGTAGATTGATAAATAGCATTGGATGGTAGCTGCGGAACCTTCTATCGAGACGAGGAATTCTCGACTGTGGATACAAGGGGATTCCAATGTCATCGATAATGAGATTTCTTGCGGTATGGTCACGCGCAGGTCGCCATCGATATCGTCCACGTGTTGCCCTCTCGTTGTAATCTTTTTTTCCCCACTCAGTAGTTAAAGTTCTCGACTATGCTACCGTCGTTTTTATCGAAATTCGATCGGCGAACGATCAGCTTTCTCGAGGTGTGTGTTTCTGCGAAGAAGATTGCAAATTTATACTTAATCTCTTTTCTTGATCCTGACAGAATCGTTGATAACGATTTCCTGTCTCTGCCGGCATTGTTGGCAAATAGGGCGAACGTGTGTTGTTTTTTTTCAAAGATGTGGAACATTGTTCTCATTTAAACGTTTTATTAAAGAAACTACAAGTACAGGACAATACACGTTACGGAAGCCGAGCCTGAATTATTTTAATCTCTCGCCAATATGAAGTGTATTTTAAAAACTTGGTTTTTCTACCAAAATTACATTTACATATATTAAATTTAAATTTAAAATAATACTTCTAAAAATTAAAATTATTATAATAACGAATCCATTAGAACAATAATTTAAAAGAAATTATTCTTCAATTTAATATATTAATTAAAATTGAAAAAAAATTATAACTATGTATATTAAATTTCTTAAAATAAATAATTATTATTTTAAGAAGTTTAATATATATAATTGTAATTATTTTTTTTTTCAATTTTAATGTATTAAATATAAGAATAATTTTTTTTAAATTTTAGTTTAAATTATTATTCTAATGGATTAATTATTATAATAATTTTAATTTTCAGAATCATTATTCAAATCATTAATCAAAATTTAAATTTAATATATTCCATATTACACACGTATTATGAAAATCCTCACCAATATCTGCTTTAAAAATTTTTAATCAAAATTGTATACTATTACATATTACACGCATATTACGTTATACATACATTACCAAAATTACATATTATTACATATTATACACATGTACACATTACGTGAAATGTAATACGTAATGTGTAATAGTATATAATTTTGAAGATAAATGATACATGTAGATGGTTTATTAATACAAAATATGGAGAAGTGTACAGGCTACTGATAAACGTGAAATTAAATTTGACCCGGGATCAGTGTAAATATGAACAGGAACCCTCCACTTTTCTCGTCCTCTCTCTGTTTTCTTTTCCTTTCGTCCATTTCCCGTCCGTTTTGTTTTTCTTTCCCCATCAGGTGAAATTGACGAATTCACGTCTAAAAGAAACAGAGCCGATAATCAATTCGATAACAGACTGTACCGTAACCGACGTTACTTTATTTACGTTTAATTGGCTCGATCGAATCGCTGAAACGATGGCACGCCGTTAACTCATTTCCTCGGATAATTCGATCGAGTATGTTATTTACCTACGTGTTCTAACATCCTAAGTGAATCGAGGTCTCGGAAGGACTCTCCGGACATCCGGTCCGGAAAGTGAAAAAAATCAAATTCCTCTGGCTATTAGAAATTGTTTTTTTTTTTTTTTTTGTTTTTTGTCCAACTATCGAAAGAAAGAAACCAACTCATTTACCAGTTTTTAATCGATTCTATCGCTTCCTCTTCACCTGTTTCTCGCCTTTCCCCCCGAGAAATCACTGTGAATCCCACTCTAGTAATTTTCATCGCGTAGTCGAACAAGGATCCCGCTCTCCTTTCCATTATGTCGCAAGAATTTCATCGACAGGCGCCAACGCGTGCCAGTGACGCGAAACGAAGTGTGCCACAGCGAATATAAATTGCTTTTCCCCGTGTCTGTTTAGATATTGGGCAGCCAGACGGAATATCACTTCGTGCACAAAGCTCTGCCTCACGCAAGAAGCAAAAGATCCGTGCCTCACATGAGAAGGTTGAAGGTGGATCCTTTGGTAAGTATTCCAAAATCGAGTTTTTCGTCGCGTTTCTTTTTCCCCACGGATTATTATTATTTTCTTTCTTTCTTTTTTTTTTTTTAATCAAAAATTCGTTCAGCTGCAAATTTCACTCTCGACGCTTCAGTTAGTCGTTGGTTCGATGAAAAATTTCTCGTCTGAACGGAATCTTTTTCATATAGCGTATAGCGTCTCGCTTCCGCGAATGGATTTTCGAGGGGAATTGTTTCGAAAAGTTCGAAGAGCCACGTGGAATGGTAATCACGTATTGGCTCGTGGGAGGATACGCGGGAACTCGATTCAGAGGACTGGTCGATATAAATGTAAATGAAGACCGCAGCTTGGCGTCGAGTACGTAATTGGACTGAGAACAAATCACGATCGCGTAAAATTACGATCCTTTGACAGCGTCGCGGGGACAGGCACAGAAATTGTCATTATCGATCCTTTAGCGGGGAACGGTTCCGTATGGCTACCATCATAAATTTTCACCGCGCGATCTCTGTTTCCGTTGGCCGATCGCTTTGCTCGATCCCGGGATCTCTGACCTCATATTTTTCATCGTTTGCGTCGGGTCACGGGGCGAAAATGAAACGTAAAATGAAACGACGCACGGTACACTTGATCCTCCCACTTGAATGAACCTAGAGAAAAAAATATTTGAGATATACACTATTCTTCATCGTCTGACCTGTTTACGACCTCCTCTCGTCCATTAGTCATCCCACGAAGCTCGTCAAGGAGGGAACATTAACTGCTCGTCGTTCACGAGACGTTGGAATTATTCGTCGCGTCGTCATTCACGAGAGGGCTCGAATAAATGTTTTCAGGTGCACACGGCGGTGCAGCAGCCCGGGTTCAAGAGGGTGAAGAGAGGCTACAAGCCTCTCAGCGTGGATAATCTGGTGCCACCGTACCAAATTAAAAATCCGGCGAACCCTGGCAACCGTGATCCGTCTGACCCTTACTTCCAGTATCAATGGTACTTGAAGAACACCGGGCAGAACGGCGGCAAACCGAAATTGGACTTGAACGTGAAGGCGGCCTGGGCTCAGGGTGTCACTGGAAAGAACGTTACCACGGCTATAATGGACGACGGTGAGGCTCTGCTTGAATTAACTCTTTCGCTACGGTAGATTTTTGATACGTAACATACGGTAGGAGGAGGTTCGAACGTCGAAATTTTTTTCATCAGCGTGCATTACTCAGAAAGTACATTGATCAAAATAATCAAAACACTGAATTTGCACTGATTTACATATTTATTCGTATTCTGCATTGAAGATTGTTAGTGCGCATGTTAAAAATTTCTAACGATCTGCTAAAGTGTGGTGTAATACATAATTTTACATCATATTTCTTGCATTCGTAGTGCGTCTCCCTTCTTCCGTTATGTTTTCCACACACTACACGTTTGCGCCCTTTTGCGATTAAATTTATCAGCACACCTTTTCATTTTGAGGGTATAAAGTGAAAGAACTGTAAAATAATCACGTTTAAATAATACACGGCTAACGGAAGATGTTGAAATGTTGAATTAGAATTCACTTCGCGTCTGATGCAATTATTACCGGACGCTTGTAGGCGCCCTTTAACCACTTGCGCTGGCAACTGGTTCGCGGACCATAACGAGTGACCGACACGTACACGACTAATTCGTCGCTGTTTTTTTTCTTTCGAACACGTCGATATGATATCGCGACTGATGTTATTTATATCATTTGTTTTGCCATTTAAAACTTACTGTCGAACTAAGAAAATGTTGCAATTTGGGACAAAAAAATTTCGAGCAATGTGAAGTGAACGCCTATAGGCGCCTCTCGTTTGGAACGAAGCAAGTTTAAGCGCCAACAGTAGCCAAGAGATTAAGTTGGCCAATAATTGTGAAATAATACACAGACTAACGAAAAATTGTAATTGTTGAAGTAGAATTCACTTGCGTCTGATCCGAGTGAGGTTTGCTGCAATTATTATCGGGCGCCTGTGGACGTTTTCGGTTCGATTCGAACAATGTGAACCGAACGCCCATAGGCGTCTCTCGTTTCAGCGCCGATAGGCGCCGACAGTGCCTCGAAAGCAAATTTCAAAAGCGCCATTAGGTAGCCAAATAGTAGCCAAAGGGTTAAAGTTGATTAAATGCGACGTGTTTGAAATACAACCACGGTTTAAGCTACGGTGGCATGTAATTATCGAGTGACTCTGTAGGTCAACATACACGTCTGTAGGTCATATGCACGCGTGTATATAGGTGTAGAACGATTTGGCGCGATTTAACGGAAACAATTTTACCCGCGACGTCTCGAAATCTCATTAACAGGAAACGTTTCAGCTTAGATTACGCGACGCATGAATGTCAGTGGCCGGGTTCCTCAGGTTAGTCGATTATTAATTGCACCAGTCGACCAGTGCTCCGCGCTAGACGATCAATTATCTCGACGTAATTTCATTAACTGTTGTCGTCCTGCTGCTTTGATCTTTCGTTTTAACCCTGAAAAAAATAGTCTTTACGCGCGTTGTCGCGCGGAACAAACGCGATTACGCAAGAGATGGCGGTTGAATCTCTTTTTAAAATTTCCCGGTGATCCTCATCGACGCGATAACCACGAGAGAACGCGCTTGCGTTTTCAACGTAGTCGAACGAAACTGCTAGGCTCGTTGAAATATCTATTCGAACTTCGTGGATTGATTGAACCGTGTTGCGTGTTGTACCCTGCTTCACACAAAGGCGGGAGCAGTTTTCAACGAACACCGACAACGGTCACAACTGGCCAACGAATTGAAATCGACGCGACGAGTTCCATTCCGCGGCGATGTATTAACAACTAGCCGCCCTGATCGATTTTATCACGGTTTGACACATATACCCTCGTTCGTGGACTGATGACCATTCCTTGATATTCCTTTCATCGTCGACGTTCTTTTATTGCTCACACTGTATTGCAGAGGATTTTTGAAATTTCGACTCTCGACGAGTTATCGTTTTTTTTTTTTTTTTTTTGGAATAAACCGGAATACACCAGATATTTATATTCGACGTGTATCGTGTGCGTCGGAAATATTTGTTATTTGATGACGCGACTGTGTCCGATCTGCATCGTTTGCCTAGATTTTTTCGTTTATTTTTCATGGTGTTCCTCGACAGTGTGGATGTTATTGAGTCATATATCGAAGTTCCAACCAGAGTTGAGTTTGCCAACGTATCGACCGAGCCATTCTAGAAGTGTTCGGTTCACGGTGTAATAAAAATCTTGCACGATTGAATTACAGCGGATGAAAAAACGAACAAAATATATTGGCGATATTTTTTTGATGTATTTACTAGCGAAATCTGTTTCGGTGAATAATTATCATTACGTACGAAAGTAATATATACGGTAGTAATTTAATAATAATTTATACAATAATTAATACAAGTAATATGAAAATTCGCGAATCAAGCAATTATTAGCACATCTAGTTTCTTTGCAATATCTTGATCAGAACAAACGACACATTAACAAAATCTGCAAAAATTTCCATAAATGGTTTATTACGTGCAAAAAGCAATGTGCACAGTAGCAATAATGAATTATTACAACAACAATAATAATACAATATAATGATTTATACAATAATGACGCACAAAATTATTATTTTTAAATGAAGTATAAAAATTCAAAGAGTCGAAATTAACACACTTGTAATACCAACGCTTGACCTATTATATGTTTAATGGCGGAATGTTACTAAAAAAATTACAAAATACCCTATGTCAAATGATATCACAAAAATATTTTATATTCCGTTCAAATACATAGTACAGTTTCAAGAAAGAATCCTCACGTATCCAAATCTTTTTGATTCTCGAATTTTATATCATTATTGTATAATTTATTATTGAAAATTGCTACTTCGCGCATTACAAACAGATCTTCTTAATGTGTCATTTGTCATTGCAAAAATATTGCAAGGAAACTCAAAGAAGGTGTGCCAATCTGTTTTGAGCCACCGTAGAGTTGTTCCATAATAGTATAATAAGGCGAATATATTTCCTTCAAAAGAGGCTGGAAAATATCGAGCAATAATTAGAGCTTCTTGTAAATACGCGTGGTAATCGTTATAATTGAAAAGAAACTCGTAGAAAACACCGTTAGTGTGTCGAATAGCACACATTACATCCTACTTAAAACACATATGCCACTTGGGGATAAAAAAATGATATATTAAAAAACTGTATTTTCGCTTTCCGGTACGCGAGTAATCCAGGGACAAGAAGGCAAGTTTGCAAAAGATAAATCACTTTTCTCTTCCCCCCTGAAATGGTCTGACATTTGACGCTTACTTACTTGGTGTTTTCCACCAAGAACTTTTTTAATTCACGATGAACGACGGGTGTAACTGATGGCCAGTCTGAACCGCTTATTAAGCCCAGAGCCTCGACATACATCTTCGCTAAGCTGTAACCTCGAATATCCAGTTTATTACAGCTTGTTAAAGACGTTGGCCCTTTATTCGGTGCTATCGATTTCGCTCGACAAATATCGGGTTAATTATCTCGTCGTTGGCGCAAGTCACGTCACATCGCGCCGCGTATTACATATTACAAATTTACAACGCTAATCGAAATTTAGGTAAACAAATTGTTTTGTTATTCGATCGTTTAATCCTCTGACGATCTGTCGGAGTGGTGGTATTTCGTGGAACTGGGAGATCAATATTCACGGGGAGAAAAAGGAAAGATCACGTTCCTCGTGAATGGATAGCAGTAGCAGAAATTTAACCTTCTATCGCAAGATGGAAGTTGGATGGTTGAATACAAATTGCGTACAACATTTCAATGCTACCTTCCGGAGCGAATGGCTGAGAAATCGTAAAGCAAGAAGTTACTTTACACGGCAAGCAAAGTTCGATCTCTGGAAAGTAGCTCCGAATCATTAGCTCGAGGGCACTTTTTAACGAACCTCTCGTAGAATCCTGAGGCAGCCTTTGCAACCTTCGTTTCTCTCTCAGTTTACAGGATCGTATTTTCCGTACTCTGAAAACCTTGTTTCTTTTCCTCTGTTCCAGGAGTCGACTACATGCATCCGGATCTGAAGTACAATTACGTAAGTACGGCCATTGTAGCGAGCAAATACCTGAAACAAAGACTGCAATTCTCGCTAGACCGACGGTGGTTACCTTTTATCGACAAATTCGTTCTCCAATAAAGGCATAAAGTGGTTGACGAGCTGCGTCGGAAGATAGATTTCACGGAATTGTTCGTTCCAGAAAATTTGGTCTTCCTCTCAGCCCCTTCGTTTGCCCCTATCATGAGAGAAGGACGTCCATGAGGTACGTTCGCGTAATGGCACGTTGAAATTCAAATGAAGACCGTAAGCACTTGGTCTCGCAAAAATCTGCGACTGAGATGTCCTGGCCAGGATCCACTCGAGCATAGACGGCCATTGTTCGTCGATGTTAATCAACGCCAAGTGTTTTTCACCGGCTCTCTTTGACCTGGGAGATGAGACTCGACCCAGTGGAAAATCAAGGAGAAACCTAGCGAACCGTATTGGATAATGCATTTTGAAATTAGAGTCAGTATCTTTAACTAGGTGTACCATGAGATGGGTAGAGCAAAATTATATATTTCCGGGTACTCGTTGCAATTTTACCCGGTGTTTTGAGTAATTTATACTTTCGTGGCAAATAAAAACATGCGAAACAGTTAATTATTTTATATATAATCGTTTAATTATTTTTATATATAGCAGTTTAATTATTTTATATATGATAAAACTGCAACAGTTTATTTTGTACCAAACTGTACGAAGTAAGAGTTCAATAGACCAGTCTAATAGGTCACTAGAATAGTGGAGAACTCGACAAGAATGTTGCGTTCGCCAAAAAGTAATTGCGTTTTTTTTCTCTAATATATATCTTAACTTTTTTTTTTTTTTTTTGAAAAGATAAGAAGTGAAGAAACACTGAAGAGAAATTGCCTGTAATGGTCAATATATTAATAAAGTGGAACAAAATGGTCAATTAATATTAATAAAGTTTTTGTTTCTCGTGAAAAATTTGCCTTTTATTTTACACACAGAAAAACGCAATTACTTTAATGATATGCAAGATTGGCAAAACTTGTTAAAAAATATTTATATATACCAGCAACATCTGCCAGCTCTGGAAGAATATTTTCCACATCTGGAAATTGTCACCTACAATTGGTATTTTTATTGCATTTTACAAAAATTTAAATTTAATTTAAAGTAATCACTTTACATTGTTTTATTATTTATTGTTACGTATTGTACGTAAATTACATTGTGGACATCCGAGTAGAAATAACAGATATTCTCAACTGTCTCGTGCACCTGAGCCTCTCACAAGTAATAGCTCTACTTTTCAATTTGTTGATTGTTACCACTCGTTATATACATATATCAAGAGAGTACTATTCACACTTCAACATTTGGAAATTTCATCTTGAATTTTGGACAAAAGTCCAGCGGGAGGAAATATCAAAAAATAAGAGAATGATTCAGTCGTCAAGTGCCTTTGAAAAAACAACAGCGAAGGTAGAGAGAATTCTGTTCGCAAAGAAACAGTCCGTTCTACAAACTGTCTCGCCACAAGTTTCCTGCGAAGGGAAGGCTGATCCACTCGATTCGGATCATGTAGCTTAGCCAACTCCTTCAGATCTGTTTGACGAAGAAACAAGAAAAGCGCATTAAACACAATTGGTTGAAGGAGACGCTAACGTGCAGGAGTTGATAAATTCACGCTCGCAAGTATGACAGATACTTTGGCGAAGCACTTGGGATAATAAAGCACGTCGAATTATTTTGTTTCATGACGACGATGCTCGACCTATTTCCCGGACACCTTACGTATTGTTAATGCAAACAGTCGTGATGTTTCATGAATAAAAATGTGGGAAAACGTCGTGAGCACGTGATGGAGGGAATGAAGTAACAAGGAAAAGACAATAATAAAAGGTTCTCGCATAGTTTTCCCAAACGCGGGAAAGTTGTAATCAACTGTTATAAGAGTAATGAAACTAAAAGAACGAAAAACTGGGAAACTAGTTATCCCGTCGGAGGATAAATTCTGGGACTCTTGTCAGTGTTGTTCAATTAGACGGTAGAAAAAAATGAGGCGATAGAAGAGACAGAAAGAGGAGGAAGGATTAATCGGAGGCTAGTTTTTCGAGACGAAGATTAATAGTCGAGCAGCGTTGTCTGCGGGTATGAGAAATTTATGTGGATTAAAATTAATAGAAAGGAATTTGCATGACGTGTAGATTGCACGTCGTTGGATACTGTATTCAATTAGTTACGAAAGCCGAGAAGTCTGGACATTTTTATCGAAGATTTATTCTGATTGATCGCCGGTAGAAATTCGCGCAATATTTTACGCGCGAAGGGAAGGATTCGATCGCGAAGGATAATAAAGGAGTTACTTTTAAAACATCGAGCAGCAGTGTATTCTCGTTACAACAGAAGTTCGCAAGGGACGCGAGGAAAAAAAATTGACTTCGAAGAGAGGATTACCATGGTGAAGGCACTCCTTTGCTTATCAAGCAGTTGGGATGTTACAAGAAAAATACGAATTCCGGTTTATGCGCATGCAAAATGCAGTTTTTGCAATGCACAGCGACGGCAGAGTTAAAGAAGTTATAAAGATGAAAATGTAGCACAACAGAGGGAGAAGGAAGGCAGTGTTTCTGTCGTCGTTTCACTGAAGAGACTTTTCATCCTAACGAATGCCGCTAGCCAGAGTAGCTCTGTTTCCCAACCAAACTCGTGGTCACGTAGCCTGTTGTTAAAAAGAGAAACAGCAAAAGTTCACCCATCCAATTTCAAGTTTCGATAAGTTTCACGTTCGAAGCCAAGGGAAACGGATTAGCTTTTCTCGAGTTGCATTTCTCAGAATTACGTTTCTTATCTTTTTTTCGAAGATTCGAAAAAGAAATCTGTTGGTCTGTTTCAGAACGCCAAAGCTTCTTACGATTTCAGCAGCAACGACCCTTATCCGTATCCCCGATACACCGATGACTGGTTCAATAGGTGAGTGAAATGATAACCGTGATAAAAATCTTCTGCGCTGTCACGAAATGTCTTTTACAGAATTATATTATTTGCTATGCAAAAAAAGTGTAACTGGTGTTGCGAGTAACGAGATTAGAAAGAGGCTGGTGGCGTTGGGTAATAGGAACTTGGAAGTGAAGCTCGATGCGATCGCGTAATTAATGATCGTCGGATAGCAATTAGCGTGGCCGGCGGATAGACGGTTATTAACGGTGGAAAATTGTTTCGAGCTTCTTATTTCACCTCCATATTGCTTCTTTTTCCCTCCTCCCATCCTCACCCTCTCGCGATGATTGAAGGTGACACGGTTCTCGAGGATTATAACGATGCTCGAGCATCCCCTCGCGACAAATCAGCGAAAACTTTTCATCCGATAATGAGAAATCGACTTTTCAGTTAGCGTATCGGGAGCGAACCGGCTCTGTCTTCGAGTTTGCATTCACAAAGTTTGTGAATCCGAATCCGGGGAGGGAGAATATTCGCGCAAAGGCTTTCTCTATGGCGGCTGATTATTTCGCGTTTTCGATCGATTCGCTGCTAATTCAGTCTCGCGTCGAGAATTATGGGAAATATTCTAATTTTCTCGCAGCTGGCGTGGAGAAAAATTTTTCCACGATCCGCTTATTGGCCGCGGCGGGAGGGCGGGTTACGCAATCTTGCCGAGCAATTTCTACGTCTCGTTTGTGCCACTGGCAAACATTTCCCCCTCGAATGAACACCGTGAAAAGCTTGGCACGGTAATTGAAACGGCTCTCGACTGGAGAAATAAAGAACTCGCGTGATAAATCTGCCTCGTAAGACACGAAGCTGAAACATCCGTTCGCTCGCTGTTCGATGAAATTCGTTCGCCATTTTCGCAATGTCTCTCTCACCCTCGACCTTTCCATCCTGCGTATTTCAAGAGGCGAACACGCAGATCATTCCAGTAGCCGCGTCAGTCCGCTGAAAAGAAATTTCACAGGCAATCACCTATGAACTTTTCGACGAAGAACGAACAGGGAACGAACAGTGTATTTATTTCCAATCATCGCTCCGAATTATACAGGGTTTCATGTAACTGGTGGTACAAGCGGGAATGTGGTGATTCTACATGAAAAACTGAATAAAAAATATGGAATAAAATTTTTTCAAAGCTTTTTTTCCGAAAAAAAAATGGCTTTGAAAGTTTTTTTATCGAGTACGCGTGCACCTGATCAAGATTCAACCCAACGCATTTCATTATTATCTCTACTAACATTTGCAAACATTCCCAATGTTCGTACGCGAAGGCACATAATGTCTACCTTTCGCCAATTTTTTTTTAGTTTAAAAATTGTTAGAAGTGACGTCCACGTTGTTGCATGCATAACTGTGCTCTTATTAAATTTCTACGAACATTTTCTAATGTGTTATTTTGCAGTTTCAATGTTGCAAACGCTATAATAATTTTTTCTTTTAATTGTTCAACGTTCGCTGTGTCGCTAGAGTGCATCATGGATATAACATGGATATAACATGACCCCATAAGTAAAAATCCAGCGGTGACAGGTCCGGAGATCGTGGTGGCCAAGGTATTCTTCCATTGCGGTCGATCCAATATTGATAGTTTTCGTTTAAAAAATTTCTCGCTTCACGACTGAAATGCGATGGTGCTCCATCTTGTTGGTAAATTAAATTTCTTCGAATTTCCAGAGGAATGTCTTCCAATAATTAGGTTGAATCTTGATCAAGTGCACGCGTACTCGATAAACTATCGAAGCTATTTTTCTCGGAAACGAAGGTTCGTATGAAAAAAATTTATTCTATAGTTTTTATTCAGTTTTTCATGTAGAATCATCACCTTCCTTTCTTGTACCACCAGTTACATGACACCCTATATATAATTCGAACGTGCTCGATTCTTCGATTCTTCGATTCTTCGATTTATCCAGCGATTCACAAGGGACATCCCCGTTAATCCGTGACATCGCTTACACGTGGAAAACTCAATGGAAAACGAGACGTGTTGATACGTCACCGACAAAGTGTATCGTATTCTCGTATCTTCTTTACGATGCGTGTTTCTCGGTTTTATTGGTTCGCGACGCGATGAAAGCTCGAGTTTTTAGAAACATGACGAATCGAGCACAACGGCGATAAAAGCGAATAGAGACGACCCCGATAAAGCCCGATGGAACTCGCTCGCGCACAGCGACTTCCACTTGGAATCGACGAACCGTGAGATTCTACGCTACACTTCTCCGTCACCGAGTACGCGAAACTTTCGGTAGCTCCCTGTCTGACGGACGCTTCGTCTTCTGCGCCTCAACTTCCTCGGGCTGCAATATCGTTTTGCATGCTCCTTGTCGTTTATCGCTGTTGAAACTAACTGGTAGTTACGGCGGCACTTCCTTTGAGGAACATTCATCCCCGAACATTTTCATTCGACAAAATGTCCCGAAGTTTCCGTCTTGGCGTTTTTGATAGATCTGATTCTATCTGAAGAGGAACTTGAAGGGTGAACGCATTTGAATTTAGAAGAGCGACTCTTCGTGTCGGATTTTCATGTAATTTCCCGTCGAGCAACTGGTGAGTGGACTGTGATTAATTTCTGTGATTCGTTCCTTCGACTTCCTTGCTCGTCATCCATTCGCGCGTGCAGTTTCCCACAGTTCGTACTACGTTTCGTAACTTTCAGTCACATGCGAACGCCCCTTTCGTTAATTAATTTCGAATCGAAGTTCGATAAGCGCTGCAACAAATCAGCAATGATTCAACACTCTCAACTGTCAAAGTGGTCAAAATTTATGCGAGCTTCCACAGGAACTTTATGATATTTGAAAGAGCGTGTTTTCGCTTGAATGATTTTTAGGAAAATGTATAAGTAGAAGCCCTTATATATAAAAGAATTTATAGAATTGTACAGAATTATATACATACAATTATATATATATATAATTCTATTTGTTAGAATTATATATATATTATTATTATATATATTATTAATTTTATATATTATCTGATACGTTCGTTGTTATATTATAAATTTTTTCCCCGTTACTCGCACTGCAATTTCTCCGCTAAAAATTTTATAGCATTAATCGACGACAGTTCCGGGGGTGAAATCAACACTCGACTCGAATCGGTGCGACGTCATCGAGAACGGCCGTTTAATTTTGCTTTAAATGGAAAATGGAAAGATTAAACGGCTGTGGCTGTTATCGCAGCCAATTCTGGACTATCTCGGCCGCTGATTGCGCAATAAAATCGCATTTACCGCGGGTTGTTTGCGGTGCCAGTTAAAACGTTGCCACCAGATGCGTCGTCGAGTTTGCAATTGCCTCCCCAACCAGGCGCATTCAGCAATAAGCGCAGCCAATAAACGACAGAGAGATCTTTGGTAATTTTCTCCCGCGACGAGCTATTTTTCCCCGTTTTCCATTTTCGTTGGAATGAAACTCTCATAAAACGTCGTCCGAGTCTTTGAATCTTGAACTCGCGACGGAAGGGTGCTCGAGCGGCTGCGGTTGCTCGTAAATTCTCATTCAAGGGAGATCGTGTTCGTTCCTTTCCGCGAGAAAATCCCGTTATTTGTGCTCATAAAGGACGAACGCGGAGAGGATATTTCAAGTATCGCGCTTCGTTTATTTCTACTTGCCTTATGCCACCACCAATTTATTGAGGTTAAAGAGAAACGAGAAAAAAAGAGCGTTTCACGGTACACCTTTGAATTATTCAATGTGTCGAAATTTTGATAACCCGGGTCGACGAATTAGTTGTGCACGAACAGAACGAATGCATTGTCGAAGCACATTACTTATTAACACATTCCAATAATTAATGTAAAATAATAATTGGAATATATTTGATAATAATGGGATAATTTATAATATAAAAAATTTATAACATATATATATATATATATATACGTGCAAAGTCCAACAAGCGAATGCATTTTGTTTGATATAAAATAAAAATAATTTTTACAAACACATATTTTTAAAATTTTTTGTTAATTTATTTGGAAATATAATTAATGGATTCATTTTCCAGTATTATGTGAAAAATATCCCTCACGTGACCACCATTTCTCTTTCTGTGGCCATTCTGTATTAACGTGCCTTTAATCTCTTGCGCTGGAGGTCCCAAAATTGCAATATTTTGTCAGTTTCAAGTATAGGGAAAGCAAATAATAAATTTATTACTTTTGAATAACTTCTATCCAGCGACGTCACACCGACGAGTTGAAAAAGAAAGCGACGAATTGTTGTATACGGTTTTGGTCGCTCGTTATGGTCCGCAATCAGTTGCCAGCGCAAGTGGTTAATCGCTTCCTCGGATCGATTTGCACAGTCTGCTAATCACCAGACGATTAACATCGTCTGGATTCTAAGCACGGAGCAATCTAAGCGCAGCAAAAACATTTCCCCGGTCACGGCCAGGATCTAATCAGGATCGTTTTTCTTGAAAGCCACGGGACCAGATGCGCCGGCGAGGTGGCAGCTGCCCGGGACAACGACGTCTGCGGCGTGGGCGTAGCTTACGACTCGAAAGTCGCCGGGATCCGAATGTTGGATCAGCCGTACATGACAGACCTGATCGAGGCGAACAGCATGGGACACGAACCTGACCTCATAGACATTTATAGCGCCTCATGGGGACCGACTGACGACGGGAAAACCGTGGACGGGCCGCGAAATGCGACGATGAGGGCCATCGTGCGCGGCGTTAACGAGGTACGTATTAGTGTCACGTTTTCTCATCTTCTACATCATGCGTCGGATCTGTTTACCGCCCTTCGGTTCGTTTATTTGCTTCGTCCACTCGCTCGAGCGTGAGATCAAGTCGAAGGTGCTCGCAGTCGCTTGATTATTAATAAATAATGATAGTGACAGTGATAAGTAAGTAATTTATTACTCTGAAGTTAATGTCTAAAAGAATTTTCGTGAATCCTTTGAGTACAGAGAAGATAAACAATAATAGTAATAGCGATAGTTAGTGATAAGCAGTAGTTTCTTTCCAAACTCTCCAACTATAATAGATACAGAGATTTATATTCTGAAAGCAATGTTTTAAAGAATTTTAATGAATCCTTTAAGTACGACTACAGAGAAGATAAATAATAATAGTAATAACGATAGTTAGTGATAAGCAGTAGTTTCTTTCCAAACTCTCCAACTATAATAGATACAGAGATTTATATTTTGAAAGCAATGTTTTAAAGAATTTTAATGAATCGTTTAAGTACGAGTACAGAGAAGATAAATAATAACAGTAAGAAGCAATAATGTGATAATAAGAAGCAACAGCTTGTTTTCAAACTACTCTGAAGGCAATATCTAAAAGAGTTTTAATGAATTTTAAATACAAGTGCAGAGAAGAATGACAATGACAGTGAAGAGTATAAATGTGCCAATGACAATGAAAAGTTGTCGATAATTTAAGCTGTTATAAAAGAAGATTATATAACTTGTATAACTGTTATATAACTATTATATAACTTATTCACTCAATTTAAAGCGTGACATTTCTACTTGGACAGCCGTGAATTCTTTCTCTTCAAAGATGACTTTATATCCTATAGCGAATGTGAAATTGACTCTTCTCTACTCGAAAATTCATACGCGTGTAGAAAATATTAAAAACACATTTTCTTCATCATTTCAATCGTCATTTGAAGATTGAAGTGTCCTTTTTACGATTCGTTGCGCAATGTTTCTTTTTTCGCGAATTTCGAAAATTTCATCGAACGTTGAATATTAGCTTTGACGTTCCAAGTTTAATAAAATTCTTCAATAGAATTCTTCAGTGTTTTTACAAGCGTTTGAATTTCTACAATCTTCGATTTTGCCAGACATGCATCTTCGAGAAGAGCTGCCACGTCTGTCAAAGTCACGTTTCGAAACAACATCAAATTGACGGTTCTTTTACCAAGTGAAATTTATTTAGTCTAGATAAGCAATTTTTCATTGTCGCCAGTACAGTTGCACGTTCGAGGGAAATCTTCTCTGGAATATATAACGCGTGTTGCGCGCATAAAAGTTTTCCAAAGGAATATACACGCGAAGCTGTAACCTCGACACGTTTCTCATTCGACGTCGTCCACCGGATTTTATTTTCTCCGTCGACGTGAAAACGGAACTCACTCGGTGGTGACCTTTGTGTGCGCGATCGCCGACGACCAACGGTGATTTCTCATGAGAGGTAAACTTTCATGAGGACATTCCGTGGCGAAACTTTCACGAGAACATGTGGCATGTAATTTTTATGTGTATTGATAAACACACGGTGACAGCTGTTCCGCCCACGATACTACGGTGCCATCCATCTCTCGCTCGCAAGGAGAGCATAGAGGAACATCGATTGCCGTGATTCGTTTCTGATATCGTAGTATCGTATCGTGCCGGGGCATGTGTTATCTCTGTGGTGCATGTTTCCAGCACAAAGCGAGACATCGGTAACCGTGCCAGTAAACCAGAGTCGGTTTTCACGAGAGAGTTGCTGTCGCGCGGTCTCAAACTTTCAACAAAAACTACGTTGCATCGTTTCCCCGAGTCATGGTGTCTCTTTATTTATTTAAAAAAAGTTTATTTAGTTGAAAAAAAAGAATGTTCTTTCATTAGTCATGTTATTCATCTTCCAAAACGAGCCTCGGAAAAGCTTGTCGTCTCTCTCGATGATAAATCGGTTTACTTGGAAAATAAAATCGCTCACGGTTACAGTTCGTCAGAGTGATAACGCGTAAATGTAACTTCGAAAGCAATAAAAGTGAAACATGTGTCAGAATTGTCGACAACAATTGTCGAAGTATCGAAGAGATTTGTTCTGGGGATTCTAGCAACATTTCTCGTGGTAAAACTCGAGTAATTATGTTCTACGTCAATACTTTTTCAATAATTCCCTGAAGTTCTAACATTTTGTGTACTATTGATTTTGGTTGTTATTTGAATAATCTGAGTTACACTGAATTAGTGTAAAAATTAACTTGACACGGTGAATAAAATTTAATTGATTGGAAATAAAAATTTTAATTATAAGAGAATGATAGTTAAATTTAATGTTTAATATACATTTTTTTATAGCAAATAAAAATAATAATAATAGTAATAGTAATAGTAATATATAATAAAACAATTATATATATATGATGAATATTGATAATCCAAATTAATATTAATTTACTATATCTATATATTTGAATTTTCACAATTTTCACGATTTATTATATAATATATACATATAAATTCAATATTTTACGTTTTTCATTCAACACCGTTAAGAGTATATGCTTTCCCTTTGTCAAAATTGCTTCCTCTATGAATCACGTACTTCAAACATACTTCACTACATACACAGCAACTCAAAGGATTCACGGTGGTGTGTAATGTTGCCTTTTTTTCTCAGAGATTTCCACGTTCTCGTCAGAAACACGTTACGGGATTTCAGCTTTTATATATTTTTTTCCCTCATCATTGTATGTTTTTCATCATTAGCAATCCCATTTCCGCTTTGTTCACTTTCCCATATTTTCCTCTCCCCATCTTCTTAATTGCATTTCTTTTCTTTTTTTTTTAGCTTTTATCGAGCAGTAACTTTGTTTCGTAATGTTCATTATCCCTCCGTGTCTGTTGGAATAATGCCTCACGGGTTTATAATCAGTCTCAACAAGTAATTTACACGGCGTCCGTGTAAATTAATTTTTACCGAAGCTCTTAATCAGCAAACGTTCTTTCCCCCTCTTTCATTTCTTTTTTTTTTTCGTTCGTTCGGCTTTCATTTTCCTCCGTTTCCTCCTCTTCTTTCTTCTTTGCTCCTTTTCTATCGAGGAAGGGAAGGACAGGAAGTAATGAAGTTAATTCGCCAACTTTGTGTTGCGTCGTGGAAGAGCGCTGCCCTAATTAACTCCGTAATTGCGCCGCGAATTTCTGACGGTCGTCACGTCAACGGAAGTCACTCCACGCCGCTCGAGAGTCATCTCTGAACGGAGTATCCTTCGTCGATAATCTTCTTGGAAGGCTCTCTTAAAAATCTCTTCGACAGAATATCACGTTTAGTGTTAACGTGCCTTTGAACGGTTGCAAAATAAGGAAAATTAAAGAATCTTTTCGCAGTTAAAATTACACATTGAAAGAAATAGTGAATTTTATTATAAAAAAATAGTAAGTTGAAAAAATAGTAAGGTGGAAAAATTTAATTCAAAAAAACTTCATTGGAAAAATAGTAAATTTTATTACATGTTGTTCAGTTAGTGATTGCTGTAAAATTTGAAACGTAGGAAGATAGCGGAACATGGCCGCCATGGTGGTAAGTTTAGTTTAGTCATGATTTTCTTATCAGATATGTCTCTGTGTGATTTTATCTAAATTTTACCAAACGTTTTAAATTTCACGTTAAATTGTACAAGTTAGTTGGAAGCTAGTACTAGTTTGAAACATCAATTTTCTTTTAAAAAAATCTACGTGTGATTTTCGTTGTGAATTTTCACTTCCTTTGTTAAAAAAAGGAAAAATGCACAAATCAAGATTTATTATTTCGAGTATTAGACAATTGAGAGGAAAATGTTTTTCAAAGTTATCTGTTGCCATTAGATGTCGACGGAAGCTCCAAGTTAATTACTCTTCTAAAAGAATCGTAATAACAGCGTATAATACAATCACTGGAAAAATCGATTACCCTGACTTTGTCAGAGACATGTAACATCCTTAATTAAATAACATCGAATAATTAAAGTTTTGCTCGGCGAAACACTTTTGAAACTCCTTTTTCAGACTTTCTTTCACGAAGGTACGAAGCACGAAAATTAGAGTTACTCGTCGTCCCACGTTAATCAAAGTGTCGCATGCAGAAGACTGAATCATCTATTTTCTGTTAAAAAAAAAAAAAAAAAAGAACAACGTTTACGTTTCAAAAGAATTTTTCGAACGAACACGTCACTGTGCGTGTACATCGTGAACAACAAAGACAGGATTGGATTTGTCAGGCGCTTGGTGCACGCTTCGAGCTTCAAAAAGTCTTTTCTCTATCGAAAAACTCGAGTTTTTGAAATTCCCACGTACCATCGAAGAGATGGCCAATAATTGCCTCGAATCCAATTACCGTGCACGCTCCATTCTGAACCGAAAACGTCGATAATTTTTTCGTCAAAGAGACGGCGTATCCTCGCCCAGACTTAATTGCCAAGATAATCGAGTTAATGCTTGTAAAAGTCACGGACGTTGATTGCCAGTTTCACAATAATTTAAACAAAAGGAGATTGGACAAAATAATTTAGACTAGATTGGATAATTAAAGCTAAATTGGACAGGAAGAAAAGCAGCTGGTTTCGATTTGGACGGCTATCACTTAATTTGAAATGCGTTTAATTTAATCACGGGAGAATCTCTCAGCAGAGATATTCGAGGACTTGTTGTAACCCTCGGATCGATACGATCGATGCCGCCCGTTTATTATAGGTGCTCTTTACCATTATCATGGACGTGACCGCGACCAATTAACCGAGTAATTAATTTCATCGGACCTCGTGCTCGTGTTTGCATCTCGTTCGTCTCGCTGTTTCGAATAATGTCGAACGTTTCATCGTCGTAGCATCATGCGGGGAGTGGACGAAAGTATTCGCACGCTTGGTGAAAAACTGACGGTATTTCAAGCTCTGCGAAACAACAATTTTAAGTAAATTTATTTTCGTTGTCGAAAACTGTCGAAAATTTCAATCTCTCGAAAATCACTGAAAAAAACTTTTTAAAACGTCTAGGGCTATTTCAATATTCAAGAGTGACGTCTTCCTTATCGAACTTTGAACTGCAAAAATTCAAGAAATTCTAAAATTTTGCCATTTGGCGTCCGAGGTGACGTAGTTTTAAGACTAGATGGATTTAGTCGTGAACAAATTTTGTTTAACTTTCACAGAGGCACGTGAATTTTCTCACTAATATTCGAGACTAAAATTAAAATTATTTTTTTTATTATAAAACTTATTATTAAAATTTATTATTAAAATTATTTTTATTATAAAATATTTTTGCTACATAATGTAAAAAAGAAAGAGACATCTTTGAAAAAAATATACAGCTGTCGTCAAAGCTGGAGGTTCCACACTTCAAGAGGTCAAAGTCGATTGTTGTACGACTTATTTTTACGAAGCTATAACAGGCTTGAAATATATATATATAGACAGTTTTTCATCGAACTTGCAAATCTACCACCTCGTGTCGAAAGATACACAGGCGTTAATCTTTGATTATTCGTCGAATTCTGCGGGGAATTTCTCTTTGTTTTCTAATTGCGCGACGTTGCGACGGATTTTTCCCTCTGTCGGAACGACGGACAGAGGCCAATCGATAAGTGTCAAGGTCCTCTCTGTACGCGGATATTTCACGTTCGAGGTACGACATCTCTCGTTTCAGAATTTCCCTTAACAACTAGTCGTTGCACACTCGACGCGTGACAGGTCGTTACGTCGCGCTGGCAGCCAATTGGGAACGGAAGCGCATCGGGGATGTAGCTGTCGACCAAGAAATGAACTCGGAATGCGAGCATTCTTCCGCTGCATGTTCGAAATATCTTCGAGATAGAAAGAAAGAAAGAAAGAAAGAAAAAAAAAAAACGATGCAATAACGCTCGCTTAAATTTTCAATAAATTCGATGGCTTTTGTTGCAATTGTCGCGGAATGGCAATCTTACTCCCAAAGGTAATTTTAAATCCTTTGTATCAATTTTTACAACAGAATCGTATTTGTCGGTTGATTTAAATTGCACAGAACTGGAAGGATAATGTAACGAGAAGCGATAGCATTGGGTTATTATATGTTGAGCTCTTTTTGCCGAGCTGTATTAAGAGCCACCCACTGGATAATTCTGTTCTAAACTTTGGTGATTTATTTTTGTAAGCTTCTTAAATATTTTGTACTTAAGAAGCTTGTAATAAATTAGGCTGAAAACGGATTGATTTGGATTAGTAACTATTGATTGAAGAACTCTTGACAATTCAGCTGAAGCTAGCTGCTCTTCGCCACTGAATGAAGTGGTCAAGCTTATATACAATGAAAAGTATAACTCTATCAAAGAGTGAAAAAAATTGTCGTAACTTCGTAAAAATAGATCATCCACTTGGTCTGATTTCAAAGGGCGAAGCTCCTACAGAGTTCTTTCTTTTTAAAGACTCTCTTCTCGAAAATTGTCAAAATTCAAACGCACGTAGAAATATTAAAAAGAATTTTTTCCAACATTAAATTCACAACAGACCGAATTTTTCTCTTTACGACGATTTTCCCTTTAAAACTCGCTCTACGATTTTTTCCCCCACCACTTTATTAAATTTTAAAGTTAGGTGACGAAATATTGAAATTCTTGTCATTCGACCTAATATTAAACGTTCAATAAAATCGAGTTTTAAAGGGGAGAGTTCAATTTTCAAAACAACAGTTACATTTAATTACGAAAAAAATTTTTTTAATTTTTAATATTTTTACAGATATTTGAATTTTGACAATTTTCAAAAAAAAAGTATCCTTAAGCGCTGCATAATGTAAAGTCATCTTCAAAAAAAAAAATACTTAAAAGTGTCAAAGCAGAAGTTTCACGCTTTGATCACTTGCGCTGGCAACTGGTTCGCGAACCATAACGAGTGACCGAATCGTATACAATTGGTCACTTTCTTTTTGAACTCGTCGGTATGAAAATATATTACTGGATAGAAATTATTAAGAAGTAATAAACTTAACTAATTATTAAGAAGTAATAAACTTATATTATAGATATAATATATATATATATATATATAATATAATATATAATAAAATAAACGTTTCGCCGGTTACATTGAAATATACTTGAAACTGAGAAAATATTTCAAACTATTGGCACAAAGAATTCTCGACGCACGTCGTTCCAGCGCAAGAGATTAAAATTGAATCAGTTTAGATTACGAGTTGAGTTATATACGTACAATCCATCATGCTGATTCTTTATAAATCCCGGAATTCGCGTTGTCGAACGATCCGTTACGTTGATGTTGAATGAACGAGATATTCCTGGTTCGCAGGGTCGTCGAGGGTTAGGTAACATTTACGTGTGGGCTTCCGGCGACGGCGGGGAAGAGGACGACTGCAATTGCGATGGTTACGCGGCAAGTATGTGGACTGTCAGTATTAACAGCGCAATCAACGACGGTCAAAATGCTCATTACGACGAGAGTTGCTCGAGCACCCTGGCCTCGACGTTCAGCAACGGCGCTAAGGATCCCAATATAGGAGTGGTAAGTGGCGTTCAAACGCAGTCCGACCTCTGTGTGTGTGTGTGTGTGTGTGTGTGTGTGTGTGTGTTGCCAGACTTCCCCGCGATTTAAGAGCCTCTTAATGAATTTGCCAGATTCGAGGCACCCCGGAGGAATTTCACGATGAACACGGGGAACTCGGATTATACCAAAGGTCGTTCGAAGGCGTTAATGTTTCGAAACTTCTTCCCCCGAAGATACGAATCACGCGCGTGACCTCGTAGACTCGAAACTTCGGCGCGAAAAGTTTCAAGGATTAATTATCTCGAGACTTTTCTCGCGTTGGTTGTAAAAGTCTTTTTTTTTTTTCTATTGCGGTTCAATCGAGACATCGCGATATTTTATTCAATTTAATTTCCAGAGGATCGTTTGGATATGAATAGTTTTCGCAATTTGAAATGTAGCGTCGCATCGAAACTAAGTGCAAAGAGTTGCGAGCCGTGTCTGCGGAATGCACTCGCGATGTAACGCAGTTGCCTAAGTATTCCGAACACGGAAAAGAAAATTCCAGCTTCGCGGAGCAGGCATGCCAGGACCGGGATCAGCTAGAAATGAGTTAGCCTCGTAAACACGAGCAAACTCGAGGAATTTTGTTGCTGCCCCCCCCCCCCCCCCCCCGTAGGAACGCGAGATTTGAATAAACCGTCAAACTTTTTGCAAAAAATTTCCTCCTTCATTCCCGTCGTGTAATCTCGCAAGCTCCTGCCCCTTGTTTCCTCTCACTTTCTTTCGAAGGAAGCGAAGAAACAGTCACGCGCGACGAACTTAACCCCCTTGCGCTGGCAACCGATTCGCGGACCATAACGAGTGACCGAATCCGTATACAACAATTCGTCGCTTTCCTTTTCTTTTCAGCTCGGTATGACATCACTGGATAGAAATTATTAAAAAGTAACAAACTTGTCATCATTTGTTTTGCCCGGATTACATTTAACACATTACGTGCCGCACTTGGCGCGTCCAATCTACTCCCAGGTCCCGCACATTTTTGGAACAACGGGGAAACTTTGTACAATGCATATATGCATTTTTTTAATTCACGTTGATGAAATATTCTTAAATATTTCTATATATTTTTTATAGTAATATTTAAGTATCTATTTATTACGTATATTTTAGATTTCAANTGATGAAATATTCTTAAATATTACTATATATTTGTTATAGTAATATTTAAGTATCTATTTATTACGTATATTTTAGATTTCAACTATTATTTATTTTATATTTATATTTAACTATTATTTTAGATTTTAACTATCACTTATTTTATATTTATGTTTCCAGGGCCCGCACATTTTTGAAACAGCAGGGAAACTTTGTACAATGCATATATGCATCTCTTTAATTCACGTTGATGAAATATTACTATTTACTTAAATATTACTATATATTTGTTATAGTAATATTTAAGAGTCTATTTATTATGTACTTTGGATTTTAACTATTATTTATTTTATATTTATATGAACACATTGAGGACGGTATGCTCTGATAAACATATAGCCTTCTATTTCCTCGTAGTTTTCGAATTATTTAATATATGATTGAAAGGGTTCAAGAGAATGCATAGCATCTAACAAGTGTATTATTTTATTAATAATTAAAATTAGTAACTATTTTATTAAATAGAATGAAAATACCTCTAGTAAGTTTCTTGGCGTGGTATGTTAGGAAACAATTTCCCTACTTCTTGAAAAATTATATAACATTATAATATGCAATTATATATTATTATATATAATATTATATGTGTAATTATGTGTAATATTATATGTAATTATATATATAATATTATATAATATAACTTATATATAACGTTGCCTTGTGTCGTGTCTGCTACAAAATAGCGTTCCCCGTCAGCAACATTGATACAGAAAGACGAGAATTCTCGTCTCCAGTCCGCAACAGTTGAAAATTGAAAGACGCGAATCCGCGTCTCCCGTCCACCGTGTGTTAATTATGCTTAAAACTGAGAAAATGTTGCAGTTTGGGAGAAAAAATTCTCGACGTGCGTGGCACAAGAGGTGAAAAACACGGGTGCTCGTCGCGCGTCAAACGGGTCAATTAGTGGAGATTTTTATTCTTCGACGTTAACGCAGCTCGCTAGTTGGTCGGAGAGCTGCCTCGTTACCGGTTCGTTGGCTAATGGCCAGACAAAGGCCACTCTCTAATTAGAGTGGATAAGCTCGTGCAGGTCGTTCGATATAAATTCGCTTCTCTCGATTCCACAGAAGCGAGGTAGAACCTTTTTCTTTTTTTTCTTTTTTCTAGCAGGCTAGCGATGTTAACAGTTAAAAAAAAAAAAAAAAAAAAAGGAACCGGAGAGGCTGCGAATAACGAGAGGATTTCGCGTCGAATATTTGGTGACGAGTATTGCCCGCCCACGGGGAGCGTTGATTTACCAAAAGGATGAAGAACAACGCTCTCGAGCATTGTTTGAGCGCTGGAAACTCTTGAAAGCGAGTATCGTACGTCGAATTCTCATCAACGCGATACTCTCCGCTCTTAGGAGATGAGGAGATCGATTTTAAATTATTTCGCTGCGATAAATATCGTGACGAAGAGGGAAGATCTGACATGTTACGAATGTGGTGAATTGTAAAATGTCGTCAGCCATTTTATGGTAGCATTCGACGTGTAGGCGTGCAAAGCCCTTGTCAATTTTTTACTGTTCACTCTGCACGCGACGAAGGGTGCCAAGTCGTGCAAAGTGACAAATTTTGTTCCGTCTATAGGGGAAAATTGGAAGATAAGAGGTTTACGAATACATCACGCGGAGGGGGGAGGGGGATCGGAGAAAATCGCCTTTCAGCAAGTTATTATGCCGCTCGGCGTAATTTCAACACAGCGGTAGATCACGCCTAATAGCTACCGCGCTCGATTCTCGCAGGAATTCAGGGAGGAAGACCTTCTCCGGGATAATATAAGCGGAATGGTAGCTGAGGAAATAGAGCTCGTGATTGCTCAGCAGGTGCACGACGTTTATTCTCGGTAAATTCGAGGCGTCTTCCTCGTTTAAGCTTCCTCGAAAAGACGCATGATCTCGATCGGATTTTTCCTTGAAACTCGTTTCATTCGGAGAAACTATTTATAATACCTCGAGCGAAAAATGCTGCGAGATACATAACTTGTTTCATCGTTGCAATTTCAAAAAACTCTGAAGACGCTATAATTTTACTGCGAAGAATATGGGCTGTTTCTTGGAAATCTACTAAATCTATCATATTCAGATACCAATATATATATATATAGGATTTGAAGGTCAGAGAATGAAGTTAGAACACATATATTCAATTTGGTGCATGCATGTTTGAGACTGTACTTGATTAAACTAAACTAAATAGATATTATTGCTCTAAGTGATTTCATATTCTACATGCTCTTTTTCAATCAACGATCAGATCCACTGTCTACTTTGTTCAGTGATCAAATCTATACTGGCCTGTTCAATCAATGATTAAAATCTATACTGTTTATTCTATTTAATGTTCAAATCCATACTCTATACTCAACGACGAAATTTATACTGTCTATTCCACTCAACGACCAAATCCACACTGTCTTACTTCACTCTACAACAGAATTGACTAAATTTACACTGTCTAGTCTGCTCAACAATCAAATCTACTCTATTCTATAACCAAATCAACACTGTCTTACTTCACTCTACAACCAAATTGACTAAATTTACACTGTCTAGTCTGCTCAACAATCAAATCCACACTGTCTACTCTATTCTATAACCAAATCAACACTGTCTTACTTCACTCTACAACCAAATTGACTAAATTTGCACTGTCTAGTCTGTTCAACGATCAAATCCACACTGTCTAGTCCATTTTCATTAATCAAATTCACATTGTCTACTTCATTTTATGACCAAGTACACTGTCTGTTCTTCTTCACTCAACGATCCATTCTGTCTACACTTTTGTCTACATCGTTTTATAATATACAAATATAGTACATAGCGTCGTATAATGACTGCTGGTTATCTGTATGCCTGAGATGAAGTCATAAACTTGACCTGTACTAAGTTTCAGCGCTCCTACGTTTAAGCAAGCTTTCTATCTAATCCATCGTATTAAATTCTTGGATGATTATCAGTTTCAGAGGCGAGAAAAAAAGTAAACTGAAAGGAAACTCTACTCCTCGGATGGCGTTTTGTCATTCGCGTAGCTATGATCAAACAGTATGGGATCGTATACTGGTCAACGACTAAGTCTATCGGAACGCGTTGCGTACGTCCAACGCGAGATTACTCGCTCGATATTGTCTTGCTTACGGGAGACATTCGATGTCGATCAATCGGAGCTTTCGCGATTAGTTGACGTATTCTAGGAATTGGGACGAGAGAGAGCTGGCATTCATCAGAAATGTATATACGTCGATACGTATATATATGTGTGAAACTCATCGAGCTTGTCAAACAGCAGGATAGAGCCTTAAATCATATCTTCGTTTCTTTACAAGTAGTACACGTTATATTATATTATATTATATATAATTTATAATAAAATATTATATATTATATATTATATATAAATTAAATTTATTTAAAACTAGATATTAATAAATACGACAAACATTTAATTTCTAAATATATATTTATTTATTTTTATTTTATATATATATATATATATATATATATATATATATATATATTTAGATCACTTACTTTCGAGATAATTAAAATTATTAAAATAAATTAATTAACCCTGATACGTAAGGTACAAAATAAATTTTTACTTATTTAACAAAATTTATTTTCATTACTTTTAACTATTATTAATATTATTATACTAATATAATTAATATAATTAAATAAAGTTTTATAATAAAAATATATTTTAGTAATAATTAAAAATTAATAATAATATTATTGTACTAATATTAATATTATTAATTTTTAATTATTACTAAAATATATTTTTATTATAAAACTTTATTTAATTATATTAATTTAAAATTATATATATATAAATAAATTTATATTTATTAATATTAAGTAGAAGCACTGTTCGCGCAAGAGTGTCACTTGCGAGTGGATCGTCTCCATCACTCCGTGGGGATTAACGTGAACGAAGAGTTCCCGTTCTTAGCTCACGAAAGCTCGCTCATAAACTTTATATCGCCGGTTTTATGGACGCTCGTCATTGATCGATCCCCCGATATGGAAGCTCTTCCTAGCATGGCGATGAAGATTGCCGTTGCTATTCATCGCCTCTTTCCTTTTATTAGTTCAACGAGAAACGATTCTCGCGGAAAGCAATCATTCTATAACAACGAAGCACACGGTGTGGCTGACTGGAGGAAACGAGCGGATCTGATTCGAGAATCGAGTATATTCTTAAATCGAATGTTATATATATATATCAACCGTTCGATTTCACGAAGCATTTTGGCAAACACGTTTGAGAGAAATGATTTCTTGAAATGGAAAAAATTATAATTTGTACAGTAAGTTCGTTCGAACTATTAATGATGAAATTAACGTTTATTCTTTGCAAATTAATTAAATAACTTTGAAAGTCTCGTCTTTTTCGTCAGAAAATTGCATGTATACATAACATGCGCATTTATGTAATTATTACTTGCAAAGAACATATTTCCTGTATTGAAACGATTAACATACCGATGTTAATAGTGAATGTTGCAACAAACATAAATCGTTCATTGGTCATGAGTTCACTATTTTTTTTGTAATAATAAATTATTTCTTTTAACATACATATGATAATAATGTTAATATTATGATAACAATTGTAATATATAAATGTTCTGTTTCCAATTTCTAATTAATAATTAAATCTATTATTTCCAATTTCATGTTATACTTGAAACATTTCCAGTGTCTGTCTTCTTTCTACTTACAAAATTATCCATATCGTACGTTGCTTTATTCAATGCATTCGTGTTCAATGTATTATTACTTTTAACGAAGCATAATCAAAAAGGCTAACGAATTTATTACACATCCTAATGAAGTGAGAGAAGCTTATTTTCGATAGTCTTTTCTTGAGCTAACCACGTGCTACCTTGTATTTTTTTTTTTTTTTACAATAGATACACGAACCGATTTTTAATCGATATTACGAGACGAAACAAGGAACCTAAAAAAAAAAAAAAAAAAACAAAAAAAAAAAAAAAAAAAAATGGCTCTCTTAAAACGCTGTCTTAAAAGATAATGAAAGGGAATGCACGATGAAGCGGCCGAGAGAGAAGTGCGTGATCGTTAGTGAGAAGAGCCTGTTTTCGATATTTAATCTTGTATAAACTTAGCTGTTAACAACGCGTTAACCCCCTATCTTTCCTACAATCCACCGTATCAGCGGCGAGAGCGTGTTCCTGAATAGATTTCGCCTGCCCCTCGTTTCTGCGCTCGATAGCTGGATTTTATGGATGAACACGGTCCGCTCGTGTTTCCCGCGCCCGTTCCACGAAAATTTCACGGCCGAGCGAAGGGGGAAATAAAACGAAGAAAGACGAGAGGGATTACACGGGCCACACCCGAATAAGATTTATACGAAATCCCGGTCGTTCGAGCGTTGAGTGAAACGAAACCAAGAGACACACCTCATATTTTTTCCTTTTATTCCGATTCAATCTTTTCACGCTATCATGCCTTTCGCAGTGTGAATCGTTATCGAAGAAATTGTCAGAAATTGAGGGCCGATTCTTGAAATTACTCCACTAAGGTGGGACATTAGGCGAAGGAGGAGGAGAGGGTCGATTATTGGAACGTTTTAACGCGATCTCATCGATCGAATCGTACGTTTGATACGGAAATTTTCTTAATATCAGCGAAACACGCGCGGCTGCTACAACGTTTAAAAAAAAAAAAAAAACAGAACGTTTACACTATTCCATTTGCGAATTGCCGCGTCTTCAATCGTCTGGAACGCGCCACGGTGTCATTGAAATGCAAACAACGCGTATTTTCACAACGAACTCGGTGACGTTACGAAGTAAATGCTAATTTCAGAAGTTGGCGAGCCTCGGAACGGGACGAGAAAGCGCGTTTCGCACTGATATTTTTCTCTTCTTCTTCTTCTTTTCTTCTTTTTTTTTTACAGGCCACGACCGATCTTTACGGCAAATGCACGACGACGCACAGTGGGACGTCAGCAGCTGCACCGGAAGCTGCGGGAGTGTTTGCCCTCGCGCTCGAAGCCAAGTGAGTGAAACAAAAGAGAATTTTAATATCACCTCCTCTCGAACGACGATGTTCATCCGCCGTTCGTCGTTTATAGAATCTAAACAGTGAATCGAAACAGTAATATATAAGTTCTCTTGCGATATTTCCGCGAAAACAAAGTGTTACTATACGTTGACAAAAGAGTAACGTCTCCGTAAAGTAGCGTGCACAGTGGCAGTGTCCAATAACGAGTTGTACAACGACAATGCAACATAACATGAAAGTTCGAAAATCGAATTTGAACAGGATGTAAAATATTTTTTTTTAAAAGGACGAGTCGAAAGTTCTTTTCTTCTCTTGGCGCAACCGTTTCGGTACTTACGAAAGGATAATTTGTAATTTTTCTGATAACATCTCGCCGTTAAATACAGATTAATTACTGGAATTACAAGTATGTCGATACCTTTTTGTTTTAATACTCGAATTTTTATATTTGTTGTAACATTACTGCACAACTCGTTATTGGAAATTATATGTCTTTGAAAAGTTACACCTGTTTTGATCTGACCGTAATAAGAAAATTGTTCCAATGACAGTTGGGAAAATTATCGATGATTGAGACTGATATAATTTCGTGAAAAAACGATCCATTTAATTATCATATAATTATAATCATATAATAATTAAATTATCGACAATTTTTCAATGTCCTCCATAAAATCCGAATACTTTTGATGAAAAGAATTTTCAAAGATTTAACTTCGTAACCGCCAATGCTCGATCGCGATAAATATCGAATTAACACAGTTGCGAGACGAGAAGAAGAACGGCAAGAAAGCCTGGACTTCGCTCGAGGTTCAACTGCGAAACTTTTCGTGGCCATTTATTTTTAATGTGAAATTTGCGTGTTCGATTTTCACTCGTGAAGGCGATTTTTGTTCGTTATTAGGGGAGGACTATACCTACGGCTGGGCGATTAAATGAAAACCGATAAATGAGCCGTACTCGTTCATCCGGAAATAAAATAAATAAATTATTAACCGACACGCCGGGCAAATAAATTTTGCACAAACGTCGGCGATAAAGCGATGGAATTTAGCAATTTTCAATGACCAAACGCGAATGCTGTCCCGCCGGTATTAAATATCGAAGATATTGCGTTTTTTTGGCTACATATTTGGCAATGGTATTCGTTGATCAGCGCAGCTCGATTGTCTAAATTGAGAATTGTCGAACGGGGGGAGAAAGATTTTATATGAATAAATTTTATAATGTGACTGATAAATTTCACTGCTCAAACAATTTTGATATTAATTTATATAATTATTATACAATTATATTATCATATCATATACGATTAATTTTTACATTAAAACCAGTCGAAAAGAATTTCCGATGAGGGTAGAAGCGGAATTGAAGAGAGCAGAAACAGAGATGAAAAGAGATTAGAATAGAAACGAAGAGATGGGGAAGGATGGAAAAAAGTGATCGGTGAAAGAGCGCGGAAATGTAAGAACAAAGTCGAAAGGGGGGGAGGTAAGGGAGAAAGAAGAAACCGATAAAAAAAGAGACCGATGTCAAATAACGGTAAAAAGCGTAGAAAGTACGGCGGAGGGTAGAAAGTGTACCGTAGAAAGAAAAGCGGAAATAGGTCAGAAAATTGTAACTGATTGTAAGTACAAAGAGGAGGAGGAGAAGCGTACCGATCGAACTGTGTCGAATCGTTTCAGGTGCAATCGAAATTGCATATCGTTTGTTCATCTGCCGCGATAAACTATAATTTAGGACAGAGTCATTTAGCTGCGAATTATGACGCGATTGCTTTGACATTTTAAGCGTTGTGTGCACGCCACGTGTATGCTACAAACATAAAATCTCGCTTTAATTTTGTAGCCGTATCGACGAGAGAGCTATCCGGAGGGGCATTAAAGAGCGGGAAGTACCATCTGTCTGAAATACGATGCAGCTTGCCGTTTTTATCGTTCGTTTAATAAACGAATAATATCGCGAATTATAACGCAAAGCAGCTCCACGCAGCTTTATTATTCGACATCGATAACACATTTAACGACCCAGTGCAGATTGAGTTAATTGCTCGAATCGAGTTTCTTTCTTTATTTTTTTTTTCTTTTTTTCTTTTTCATCGAATTATCGTTGTTGAAGTTTTCGAGATTCGCGAAATTTGCGAACTTTGTTGCGCACGAATTCGCGATGAAAATATCCGGATTGATCCGTTCTACTGCAAAAGCACGCGTTAACGAGACCGCCCGATATCTCGAAAGGAGCAGAGCGAAAGGTTGGAAATTTTCAAATGAAATATTTTGAAAGTTACTATATTCCAAGGTTCCGTAAATAAACTCGATGTGGTTTTGCATAGTTTAATTCCAGATAAATATTATTTATAAAAATAATAGACTGTTTGTTATTATATTTATTTATTATTATTATTCATTATATTTATTATTATATTATTTATATTATTATATTATATATATTTATTTATTATTATTATGTATTATGTTTATTATTACGTTATATTTTATATTTATTATATTTATTATTATATTATATATTTTATTTATTTTATATATTTATTTTATATACTTTTTATTATTATGTATTATGTTTATTGTTATATTATATATTATATTTATTATATTTATTACTATATTTATTTGAAAACACATGACATCACATCAGCGGCAACCAGACATAGAATTTGAAAAGACGTGAATCCACGTCAGCGATCGCGAATGTTAACCTCTTGCGCTGGAACGACGTGCCACGCACGTCGAGAATTTTTTTTTTGCCTCAAAATTGCAATATTTTCTTCAATTTTAAGTATATTTAAGTGTAACCCAGGCAAAACGTAACAAAATAATAAATTTACTACTTCTCAATAATTTCTATTCAATGATGTCATACCGACGAGTTCGAAGAGAAAGCGACGAATTATTGTGACACGGTGTTTTGGTCACTCGTTCTGGTCCGCAATCAGTTGCCAGGCGCAAGTGGTTAACATATATATATATATAAAAAAAAAGCAAAGAATTTTCTCGTTTTTCAAAAGATAACTTTAGACTTCTTTCGAAATCGTTCTTTCGAAAGAAGAAGAATCAGCACACAGAGAGGATCGTTGATTCCTGATTTCAGTCCGCAATTGACCTGGCGCGACATACAGCACTTGACGGTTCTAACGTCGAAGCGGAACTCGCTGTTCGACGCGAAGGGAAGATTCCACTGGACGATGAACGGTGTCGGCCTCGAATTCAACCACCTTTTCGGCTACGGTGTGTTGGACGCTGGTGCGATGGTCGCCCTGGCGAAAAAATGGAAAACCGTACCGCCACGGTATCACTGCGAGGCTGGCTCCGTGCTCGAAACACAGTGAGTGTTGCTATCGATTCCGTCTCCGTAGGTGTTCGTAGCCAAGAGGGGAGGAATGCCTCGTCCTGCTCCTCCCTGTTCCCTGTTTCGACCGTCTGTTTTCGCGTTCGAAAGTCGAAAATCGTGTACAACAAAGATGGTATGGCAGTATCGATTTCCGCTTCCTCGATTTCCCTTCTGTGGATCGTGTCTACTTTACTTCGCGCAGACATTAACCGATTGGAACTTCTCCTCGAACAACCTCCTTTTCCCAACATCCACACGAACATCCTCTCAGCGTCACGAGTTTTCGACAGCTCGACGACAAGACGAACGCGTGTCAATTTCCTTTTTAGGGAAGTGACGAGCGATCGATCGATCCTGCTGAAAATAAAGACTGATGCCTGCGCCGGCACCGAGTACGCCGTCAACTATCTGGAACACGTGCAGGCCGTCATTTCCGTGAACGCAACGCGCCGAGGTGATCTCGAGTTGTTCCTCACTTCTCCCATGGGCACCAGGTACGTACGTCGACGTTTGAAAATCCATCGTTTCGTTTTTACCGATTGATCTGAACGAGATTCACGATTAATTTCAACTGGGTTCCAGATCGATGATCCTCAGCCGAAGGATAAACGACGACGATCATAGAGACGGCTTTACCAAATGGCCCTTCATGACTACTCACACCTGGGGAGAGTATCCCCAAGGGAACTGGTTGTTGGAGGTATCGAGATGACGCGAGAATTTTGAGTGATATTGTTATTAACTTATAATACAAGTTAATATTTAACTTATATTGTTAATATAAGTTAATATTTAACTTATATTATTGACAATTTAAGTTAATATTATTAAAATTATAATTATAATTATAACTTATATTACTATTATAATTATAATTATAACTTATATTACTACTATAATTATAATTATAACTTATATTACTATTATAATTATAATTATAACTTATATTATAAGTTATAACTATAACTTATATTACTATTATAATTATAATTATAACTTATATAATTATAACTTACAATATAATTGTAACTTATATTGTAAGTTATAATTATAACTTATATTATTACTATAATTATAATTATAACTTATATTACTACTATAATTATAATTATAACTTATATTACTACTATAATTATAATTATAACTTATATTACTACTATAATTATAATTATAACTTATATTACTATTATAATTATAATTATAACTTATATTATAAGTTATAACTATAACTTATATTACTATTATAATTATAATTATAACTTATATAATTATAACTTACAATATAATTGTAACTTATATTGTAAGTTATAATTATATAATATATATATTTTATATAAATTATTATATATATATATTAACTTATATTTATTATATAATATATATACTAACTTATAATTTTATATAATATATATATAAGTTATATAATTTTATACAATATATATATAAGTTATATATACATATAATAATAATTATAAAGAAATTATTAACTTATAAGTTTAGTACTTATAAAGAAATTATTAACTTATAATATAAGTTTAGTACTTATAAAGAAATTATTAACTTATAAGTTTAGTACTTATAAAGAAATTATTAACTTATAATATAAGTTTAGTACTTATAAAGAAATTATTAACTTATAAGTTTAGTACTTATAAAGAAATTATTAACTTATAATATAAGTTTAGTACTTATAAAGAAATTATTAACTTATAAGTTTAGTACTTATAAAGAAATTATTAACATATAAGTTTAGTACTTATAAAGAAATTATCAACTTATAATACAAGTTTAAAGTGCTATTGCCGGCACTTTAACACTTATCATTGTAATTTTAATTCCCTTTATCCAATTTTCATTAAATCAAATATCGCGTTTCAGAGCGAATCGATGAGACTTCTATCAAATTTCTTTCAGGTGAGCTTCAATACTCAAACACCCCAACACGGATGGATCCGAGAGTGGACACTGATGCTGCACGGCACCAGGGAGCCCCCTTACACTGGACTTCCGGCGGCGGATCCGCACTCGAAGTTAGCGATCGTGAAGAAGGCTCACGAGGAACGATCGTCAGCCATGTAACGATCGCCACGGGAACGACCCACGAAAATACGTTCATATCGAGAGATGTTCGTGCGACTACTAGTCTTATTGTTTTAAGGATCTCATTTTTACGAGGACAAAATTCGAGCGCAACGCTACTACTTTTACGCTACGCTTTCGTAATCGTTCGTTCGTTCGTTGGCCACACGGTGTTGAAACGCTTCTCGTATTATATTATACGTTGGGCGTGTAATTCTGAAATATTCCGACTGCTGTCCAGTTACGTTCCGAGTTTGTTTAAACGAGCACGTCTTTGAGCGAATATATCCCTGTGATATCGCGTTGCGTATTATTTATAGCCGAGTAATGTTTTCGTCGTTTCGCAGCTGCTAGCTTGTCGTTGTTGTCTCTTTTTTTTTTTTTTTTTTTTTCGTTTTTTTCTCGCCTTTGCGGCGAACTGTAGTATTTATTAACGGAGGACGTTGTGACTCTCCTCCGTTTAGATTCTATCGGTGTCGTGTCCGACTTCTTATCCTTCCGACGATCTCTCGTTAATACTTCATTATTTAATCCACGATTCATCCAGCGTTGTAAATCTAATCTAGAAACTGTGGAGTCGAACGTTTTGAAATTACGTTTACCTATCGTTCGTCGAGCCACACCGCTGCGCGAGCACATCCGAGGGGACACTAAACGGACACTTAACGGCCAAGGAAGTTGACAAGGGTAGGCGAGTCCCTTCGCTTGAAATATCGAACACACGAAATCCGTTGACGCACGTTGAAAGGCCGCACTCTCGGATCTAAGAACGCCACGCCGAAGAGTCTCAGTTGGGAACAATAATCATTCGGAAATCGTCCTCGCAACTCGACGAGCCCGTCCGTCTCGTACCAATTAACTTAACCACTGAATTCGTAGCTGAGTTTTTTTAGCGCGTGTCGAGTTGGGAGGGATTATCAAACACACACACAAACACACACACATACACACCCACAGGAACAATGACACAGGTCCACGCGTGCCAACGTTTGTGATTTTTCTCTAACGAAGAAAAGATATTTTTCGAGAGAGAGAGAGAGAGAGTTTCGAAATTCACGAGTTTCACGAAGGATACGAATTTTTTTCCGGTTTTCGGATATATATCTATCGTAGATTGTTAGACGTTCGACTATATATATATATATGTATATACCTGTACATGAATTTTTCTTGAGAGATAAAACGTTACGTCGGTCAAGATTTTACATTTTAAATTATTCACACCTCCGCGTGAAAACTTTGAACAGAGACGATCGCGTGGAATTTTATTCGTTGAGCAACAACGTTTTACGAATCACAATTTCAGACTGTGTCCCTTTTATCGATATACTCGGCCTTTATGCCCGCTTTGGACTTCAAACTTGTGGACGATCGCATCTGTTTTTTTTTTTTTTTCACTGTTTCTGTCTTTAACGAGAATTCGCGCGAACTTACTTGTCACTTACATATCCTTACCGAGTGTCGGATCCTTTGCACGACGCACAACATGTTTCTGATAGTAGGATCAATTTTTTACAACACTCGTCGACAGATAGAGATACGAGACGCGGGCACGAAAGAAGATACAACACATATATCGAAATACAATATAATATATATATATATATATACACGCGTATATATCAGTAGAGAATCAACGTATAAAGACTTTCTTGGTAGTGTTAACAAATTTTCAAAGACACGTAGAAGCAGAAAGCGCACGATACCTGGTTCGACGTTCGCACGCATGGACCAATTTCGACTCGAAGCACGCAGCCGATCCACTTTGTCGCGCGTTCTTTTTAATTTATCATATCGAGGTTCGACTGTGTTTCTCGGAGAGAACCGTTCCGAGTGGAAACGAAGCTGTACCCCTTTCAAGAGTACCGACTCGCCGGTTTTGCTTTATGTCATTAGTCCACGTGCTTAAGAAAAAGAAAAAGAAAAAAAAAAAAAAAAAAAAAAAAAAAAAAGAAAAGGAAAAACGAGCAAGAGATTATTTCGCTGAAGCGTATACTCCCTCGAGATCGACAGACATTTCGTGGCTTTACGACGGAGAAAGAGGAAAAAAAGAAAAAAAAAAAACAAAACTCTCCTCATCAGTGACATCCATCAGTATTAAACGATCGGCCGATCAACGAAACTCTTTGAAGTTTCGTTACGATTATTAATCACACCGACGCCTCTTAGTCGGCTAGCGGATATAATTGTGTAAGATTATTTCTGATCTATGTATATCAGCGAAGACTCGACGGGCGCGAGGTTGGGATCCCAATCACGCGTGAGGGTCTTCGCCCCGAGAAGAACAAGTTCTATAATATATTTACACGATCTCTGTGTGTGCAACTCGTATGTAAAGGAGCCTCTTCATTGTTTCATTTGATTCCGAGAGAAATATGCGTTCTCACGCGTAATTGAGGCGAGGGATGAGACTAGCCTGGGAACTGGAAAGTACCAATCGCTGATTATCAACCGAACTGTTACCAAAAAGAACCATGCACACGCGCAATGTATCGTGACGTATCGGAATTTTTTTGAGAGGAACTTGGCCATTCGCGCGGACGCGAGAAGGAGGGAGAAGCGAGAACGCGCGTGACAGAGGAAAAAAAAGAAAAAGGAAAGGATGAACGAGAATATTATATAGAAATAAAAAAAAATATATATATATATATGAAAAAAAAAAAGAAATGATAAAAGACGTATAGATACTCTAGATACGTAGAGGTCAGAGAGTTCGAAACTTGCGCATAACACACACCGAGGAGGACAACATCAACAGAAATATACATATTATATATATGTATATATATATATATATATATATATATATATATATAGTTGAAGTGAATTTAATCAACCTTATTCTGTACGTGATGTACGTGGATGAATAAAATCTTTATTTTTGGCCTGCATCGTTTTTATATGCTGTACCCGCGAGATCCATTCACGCCACCGTCGCCCTCTCCTTCGACGAAAATCGCTTTCGTTCCCTCGTCACTTTCATTTTCAACCAAGGGGAAGAGTGTGCTGCTGCGATCCTCCTCTCGTTTCGAGCACGACAGCAAATTGAGAAAGAGAGAGAGAGAGAGAGAGAGAGAGAGAGAGAAAGAGGTAGAAGGACAACGAGGTTCTAATTCCATTAGAGGCTAAGTAGATGTTTCAATATCAACGTAGTAAAGCTTCGAATGCGAGTTAAAATCGTTTCGTTTCGGGCGCGTACGGCTTCGTTCAGATCCACATCGATCCCGCGAGCTGAGTTTCGTCAAGTATTTTCCAGTTTGGCGTTTGCTCTCTGAATTTCTCTCGAGCAAATTATTTCGTGCGAATGAAAACGAAACGAGTAAAGCGAGCTAACTACATACGTACGTGTGTTTCACCGCGTAGCCCAGAAATTCGTCGAAAGTTGACGTTTCCGTTGGCGAGAGAAGAGAGAGAATGTTTTTAAGCGCGTTATCCCCGCGGAGGAGACGACGGAAATTTGCATGGCAAAGGTACTAGAACGCGGAAACGAGGCGTGAATATCCGAAAGCAACGGCACGTCCGCGCGTTAACGAAGTTAAAAATTTCCATACGTCGCGCTTCATTGATAACGTGCTTAATGTGTTTCATCGGGCCGCGCGGCGCGAGAAGAGAAGAGCGGGAATACAAAAAGGGGAGATCGGCCCGAGTAGTGGAAAAACGGATCAGCAGCGCACAAAGCCTGTATCAGGAACGAACATCAGCGGAGCCATTTATCCGCTACGCTTTTGTCTCATTCCGACAATGATATTCTCCGCGGCGACAGAAATGACAAAGCTATCCGCTGTATTTTCTCTCTCTCTCTCTCTCTCTCTCTCTCTCTCTATTTTCTTCTGTTTTTGTAAATCGAATTTCACTCGGTCGGCCGTGAAGTATCTCGTTCCAAGCTGCCAGCCTTCCGAAAAATCACTGTTTGGCCGAGTGTTCTCTTCTCTTTTCGCCGAAATCAATTTCCCCCTTCTCTCTCTCTCTCTCTGAGAATGGCCTCGCCGATCGATAACTGCGAAGAAAATGGTTTTCCACTAATAACGTCAGAAAATAGAAACGAAAGAAAGGAGGAAAGAGAGAAATTCGGTCCGTGAGCCTGAAATTTGTCGTCGAATATTTTAATAGATTGTTTGGAATTGGCTGTAAAGCGGTCGCGATACCATTGATCATTTCTCTTCTCCCCCCTTCCCCAACCCTCTTTCTTTCTCTTTTCTTTTTTCTTTTCGAAATCGATAGTTAAACACACGAGCTGACCTAAAAATAATTTTTCAGTTGCTTCGGCCGTGCTCCAATTAAACGGCGAACCCACTCCGTCCGCGCGGAACCATTGTTTAGAAGCCTGGAACCGAATGTTTTCATCGACGCGACGCGACACTGTGGTCCTCCGTTTGTTAATTCGATTTTCCTCGCTTTTCTTCTTCTTCTTCTTTTTTTTTTTTCACACGTCGATCACTTCTTTCTTTTTCCTTTTTCACGCGAGTGGAAACTGCTCGCGCATTCCTAGCTCGCCGGAAGGCTTGACAGATTGCCATCGATCGGCGTAATTAACCGGCCGGGAGAACGGATCGTGAGCGCTGCCAATTTGCATAATTGGGTCGGCGTTGTTAAAACGTTATTTACGCGGGTTTCGTAAATCCAAGCCCGTCAGCGATTAACCAGGCAAGACACAAGTAGAAAGAGGGGGAGAGCGAATCGTCGAAAGTGTTGTAAATTAATAACTGGGTCTGCGGTGACCCGTTCGAAGTCCTACTTTGTGTGTGAATCATACAAAGTTAGCCTATACGATTATGATTTGGCGATAAGAAAAATGGGATCACATTACGTTTCCAATAAGAAGTCAAATCGGTGACGAACGCACGTACGAATCAGTGAATGGTCGGAAGTGTATTGCAGTATTTTTCATTAGTAGTATCCTTTAGTTTTTTTTAGTATTTTTCATTTTTTGTATTTTTTAGCCTCTCAGTGTTTTCCATTTTCTAAAACTTAAAACTTCCAAAACTTAAACCGATCGAGATGTTTTATTTGCATAGGCAAGTATAACGCTAAATGTAACTGCAACTGTCACAATTTCGTTTTGTAGCAAACATAAATGCAATCCAACGTATTAGACACAACGGAAATAAATAATGTTATTTATAGGTAACAAAAGTAGCAAAAGGTGTTTTTATTTCCTACTATACTATTGTTACAACAATCATAATAAAAATACAAAAAAGAAATGAAATTGAAACTACCAACGACTACATACAGGCGTACATCGTTCCACCGGAATGGCTTGGGTCTCGCGAGACCCGGCCACCGGCCAGTACAGCCCGTCATGCGAGGGTTAATTAAAATATCGAAGATATTAATCACTGAATCTTTACTTGCACTCTCTTAGACGTTCTCTGGATACCATACAACGATCGAAGATCGAAAAAAACAAACGGAGGCGCCAGACTTCGCGACTACAGATAGTACCACACTTAGCAATACACGATCAGCAATCAATAGATGTCGCGATTATCGTCGCAGCTTCCTACAGAAAGTTGCAGAGAATCAAACGATAAATATCGCCACTTTTGTCGCGGCGATATGCACGAGCCGCGGGAGACGTCACAATGTAATAACGCCTCAATGTCACGAAGTCGCGCCGCCCTTCCACCGAGCGATATCACGATTGAACCACGACGGTGGTTGTTCTCGGTACAAGGTTGCGGTATTTTCTCCACCGGGCGTTAAATGTAGCACGCCTCTTTGAAACTTTCGATCAAATCGCGCAGCCATCGGTGCACCGTATCCAGATAACGCTAGTGAAATAGTCACTCGCGGAGGACTCGGGATCTACGCGTCGGGTTCAAGGTCGAGCGCAAGGTTGAAACAGCAGAAGAAGAAGAACCAGAGAATCGCATCCGCGGTGGAGGCTACAATTTTACAATTTTACGATTTTCGTACGTTCGGGAGAACGCAGCGAGAAGAAATGTATTTTAACTCGCCGGGATGTTTACACGGGACTGGGCTCAGGATCAGGATAAAAAACGAATGCTCGAGCGGTTGAAAAGAGGCGTTTCGTTAACTCGACCTTACATACCGACAGGCAGACGCGTTTCGAGAGTACAGTTCCAAAAATCAGTTCAATCAATCAGCATGGCTAATGAAACAAATCGAGGAGAGGGAGTACAATATTTCCATTTTTTTTTTTTTTGCTATGCGTCGTGAAAAAAAAATCGAGATTCGAAAGTTTGTCTAGCTTGAATTTAGCTTGTCGAGAATTTTTCCTTCCAAATTGCAACATTTTCTCAGTTTTAAGTATGTTTCAATGTAACCGAGGCAGAACAGATGATAAGTTTTATTACTTTTTAACAATTTCTATTTCCAGTGATATCGTATCGACTAGTTCAAAGGAAAAAGAAAGCGACGAATTATTTTGTACGATTTGGTCACTCGTTATGGTCCGCGAATCAGTTGCCAGCGCAAGTGGTTAATCAATTTTAGACGAGAAAAGGATAATTAACAGAAGATTATTTAGAATATTATTAAGTTATTCAGAAGGTTATTAGAATTATATAATATATTAATATTATAGTAATTAAGTTATTAAGAACAATTAACAGAAGTAAGTAAAATAACTAAATAAGTGCGAAAATAAGTACAAAAAAAAAAAAAGAAATTTTGTAAGATGGTTCAATTTTCGCGTTTGAAAATTTATCGATTATACTCCTGTCCAAAATCCTTCGAAAACATTTCTTTATTTTTTTCTCATTTTAAAAATTCTCTGTTTCTTCATTTTATTTCTTCCTATTTTAAATATCCGATATTTGCGGCAGATTTTTGACTGCAGCTGACGCAACTGATGTATTTAACAAACACTGTGACAGTCTCTTTCTTGTATAGAGAGCATCATCTAATCGATTATCCAAGTTCATGGTGGATAACATGGTTTTTCAATTTTCAATTCTGTCAACTTTGAAACGAACTCGGTACGTATGTACCGAGGCAGTTTTTAACGAAACGCGTTCAAAAGTTTATTTTCTCAGACTGCAAATAAGTAAAATTACTCACAATCAGATTCGAATGTATTAATAAATCTTCAAACTCGTCCCTCTCGAAAGAGAGTAAAGTGCCATGCGTGAAAATTTTATATCCTCCTCTCGAGTTCTATTTTCACCACGCGGAATTTTTACACTCTGTGCCGCGATTTCGGAAACACCTTTATGCGTCGAGACGGAATTGACCGAATCGAGCGCGATTTGCATCGTTGCACTTTTCGTTTCGTTTGCGCTCGTCTTTCGTTTTGTCGAGGGAAAAGTTACGTTCGCGCTCGTATATCGTTATGTGTTCGGTCGTGGAAACGGCAATCGATTGCCGTCGAAAGCGGGCATAAATGTCAACGAATGGGAGGGGAAAAGCCGAGGGAATTTTCGAACTTGGCGGTCACACCACAATGCTCGGCCTCACCTTTGTTATTTTTACAGTTTTATTTGATGATCGCATGTCCGCGGCCGTATCGATGGGTTGATACAGGCGATATATCGCTGAGGATTTGGCGCTGATCGGCGATACAACTTGCTCTCCTCGATCTTAATAGTCGATATTTCCCAAAGGAGACCGACAACAAATATTTATTTGGTTATTTCTCAGAATTAGCCAAGATTTCTCTCACCAACACTAAATTAATATTAATATTGAAATTAATGTCATGAAATTAAAGAAAGGAAGGAAGACAGCAGGAGAAGTGAGAACTGAAACATCGAAACATCCCTTAAGCATTTACGTTTGAGTATATTCGTTGTGAAAAGAATTTTGTTTTAATATCGATAATATATCATCGTATTTGAAAAAAATTTGCTTTCGTTATTTATTGCAAAATTTAGGTAAAAAAAATTATATATACATATGTGTTTGTAATTTTAGCACAGTTCAGAATATTTCAGGGCAACAAAATCAAAGAAATAAAATTAAAAGTTTTTTCAAAGAAAAAAAAATATTTATCATTTTGTTATAATTTAACTTAATTTTGCAGCAAGTGCACTCGTCATCGCTTAGAAATAAGTAAGCGTGCATCAGTGCTCATTCTGTCCAAAATAAAACAGAATGCTTACGAGGTTGACGTCTTAAAATTCACCAAGATCCCTTTTTAACTGCACGTCACTGATATAATGCAATCTAGTTAATATAGATAAATTCGCGATGACTTCAACGAGCCGACATCACGATTTCTGTCATCTTTGAAAATGGTCCAACAACGATGTACTTTCTTTGTTTCGACCACCGAAGAAGAAAAAAAAGAAAAAAAAAAAGATGGAATGGTAATTACTTTAAAACTCGTCAGTGTAGAAACTTGTCAGTGTAGATTCGCCTTTGCTATTTATTGTAAAATTTGGGTAAAAAAATTATATACACGTATTTGTAATTTTAGCACACTTTAGAATACTTCAATTTCGAACGTTCCATCGGACGGACTGGACGATCTTATAAAGAAAATTCGTGTACGAATCAATTGGCGATCGAAGCTCGTCCAGCTCATCTCGATTGTCGAGTCGTGTTAAGCGACTGTGGTGGAACGACGAGTTCCTGGAGAGTAACGAGCGCTGGTCTTCTCCGCGTGCCTGAGAGAAAAGAAAAGCTATTATATTTCGAGGCTGGTTGGCCGGGCGCTGACAAAGTTTCGCCGCGGCAAACGAAAGAGGGGGAAGGGGGGGGGGCATTCTTTCGTAGTCGTCGACCGTACGCTCGCAACGTTTTGAATATCGAGGGCTTGCGCGTTGCGCGTCGTGGAGAGAAGGAGGAGGAGGAGGAGGAGGAGACGAGAAGTGAAAAGTACAAGACCAAGACTGAAACCAGCCGGAGGAAAGACGTAGAGAGAGGGTTCGCGTTTCGAGAAGCGTTCGAGAGGGTGGAAGTGAAAAGACGGCGGGGGCGGGGGAGGGAGGAGAACAATATAAGCGAATTAAAGGGACGAAAAGGAGAAACGAATATAATTTCGGACGGGGTGGGAAAGGACTGAGGGGGGGAGGGGTGAAATTGAAGAAGGACGCCGGAGGAGAAAGAGAAGGGGGTGAAAGGCAGATAGAGAGGGAGAAATGGGATGGAGAGGGGACGAGTGAAGCGCGCGCTAGAGAGAGAGAGAGGAAGAGAGAGAGGGTGGGAGAGAAAGAGAGGCGGCACGGTGGTTGAGTCCGATCCGACAGTCCGCGTGTTACCCCCAACCGTAAAGCAGGGGCCGCGTTTCCCTCGACTTCCGGTTGTACCGTTACCCGCCAGACTACACGTAGAAATCGTTTCGAACGGTTTCCCCGGCAGTGCAACGCGAACCGCGCGTCCCGCTCGTTCGTTCGCCGCGAATCGTTCGAGCCAGTGAACTGAAAGTGACCGCACGCCACGAACGAACGTCAGTGAAATCGTCGAAGCTCTGATCGTCGAACGCTTTCTGGATCTTGTAAACAGGTAAAAACTGCGCGATCGATCTTTCTTCTCTCATCTCTTTTCGTTTCTTTTTTTTCTTTTTGGTTTTTTTCAAAGACGTTCGCGAAGTCGTCGCGCGAGTGAAAATCGACGTTGAAAGTTGAAACTCGGCGAAATTAGACACTTGAGACTAGAAACTTCGACGGTAGCTCGTGGCAACAATTGATTCACTTGTTCCGATCCTGTTGCGTTGAACTTTCATTCGAGATCCAGGAGTGACAAAAATATTGCACAGCTCGCAGCAATGTCAGCTTGGTCTTGTTAACGAGTGCGAGCGACTTGGCGCGATTGTTCACGTGTGATATTTGACGTTAGTTTCAGTCGAGGAAAGTAGCGACGAATGACGCACGTACATACGTACATAATTTCGCAAGCGATGCTACAACGAAACACAGTTTGTCGACAGTGTTGCGCGAAACGGAGTGGAACACGTTACCCTTGAAACGTCCACATGTTCCGATGCACTTTGGAATACGTATCGTATTCTGGAAATATCGATCGCGCTTAACACGATTCCCCGTGGCTCGCGCACGTTACTGCTCGGATGAAGCGATCGATTTCGATCGAAATCTCGACGAAATCCGCCTTGACATCGATCGGTCGATTTGAACGGTTCAACCTTCGCAGCTGACAATGAATTATCGAACGCGTCCGATAACGATAACACTCGAGGTTAAACACACGAGAGGCGAAACTTCGATATTAACTCGGTGGATGCGGCCTCGAACTTTTTCAATTCGAATTGGATCGGCAGAAAGCTGAAGCGGAAAAGCGACTGAAGCAGTTCCCCCTCCCCCCCGAAAAAAGTTTTCCTTGGTCGGGATCAACGTTTCCAAAGAGGCGCGATACTCGCGGCAAACGTTGAATAAAAAAGGAAAACAGAAAATTGAAGAAAGGACAGAAAGAAAGTCTGTCTTCGCGTAAAATAGAAACCGAGTGAGAGAGAGAGAGAGAGAGAGAGAGAGAGAGAGAGAGAGAGAGAGAGTGTGTGTTTTTCGTTCTTCGCTGGATTTACGTTTCACGCTCGATTCGGTTTCGCCCGGTTCGTTTACATTTTTCTTTTCGCCGCGGCGCGGCACGGCACGACACGGTACGGCGTTCCTCCGAGGCCTCGATCACGTACTCCATTGACTGGAAAATGTGATCCCGCATCGGCCCTGAATATTTTTATCCCGGTGCAAAAAATAATCGGCGAATATATCACCTCGGTGGCTGTCGTTCCTATGAATAAACTATGCCGGCGCGCGTGTCTGCCGCCGTGTCATTTTCACAAATCCTCGACGGAACGGTCCGATCCTTGGTCGTTACTCGCGGATCGTGCGTATCGCGCGTTAACCTCTTGCGCTGGAATGACGTGCCACGCACGTCGAGAGTCCCAAAATTTTCTCAGTTTTAAGTATATTTATGTACAATCCAAGCAAAACGAATAGTAAATTTATTACTCCTCAATTATTTCTATCCAGTGATATCACACCGACGAGTTCAAAAGAAAAAGAAAGCGACGAATTATTGTATAGGGTTTGGTCACTCGTTATGGTCCGCAATCAGTCGCCAAGTGATTAACCTCTTGCGCTGGAATGACGTGTCACGCACGTCGAGAATCCTTTGTCTCAAAATTGCAATATTTTCTCAGTTTTAATTATGTTTATGTACAATCCAGGCAAAACGAATAGTAAATTTATTACTCCTCAATTATTTCTATCCAGTGGTATCACACCGACGAGTTCAAAAGAAAAAGAAAGCGACGAATTATTGTATAGGGTTTGGTCACTCGTTATGGTCCGCAATCAGTTGCCAAGTGGTTAACCTCTTGCGTTGGAATGATGTGTCACGCACGTCGAGAATCCTTTATCTCAAAATTGCAATATTTTCTCAGTTTTAATTATGTTTATGTACAATCTAGGCAAAACAAATAGTAAATTTATTACTCCTCAGTTATTTCTATCCAGTGGTATCACACCGACGAGTTCAAAAGAAAAAGAAAGCGACGAATTATTTGTAGTATACGGTTTAGTCACTCGTTATGGTCCGCAATCAGTTGCCAACGAAAGGGGTTAAGAAGCATGTCCCCTCGGTCTCGATAATTTTTATTTTTCATTTTCTCACTTGTACATCGAGTGACTGTGCATGTGTTACGGTGGTAGGAGGAGATTAATTCAAAAAAAAAAAAAAAAAAAAAAAAAAAAAAAAATACTAATCAGAACCACCAGCAGTGGTCAATCAACGTCAAGAAACGTATTTCTGACGTTGTGACGAAGGGGAACGCGATTGTTTCGATTGTAGTGATCGGCACTTGTCCGCGATTCGCGACTTGTTATAAAAAATTGAAGCAGCGTAATACTGAATATTAAAATACTGAGTGGTTCGACAAGATACAAAAAAAGAGTTTTACAAGACAGACTTTTCATAACTCAACTGAACTGTCTTTATCGATTCTTAAGCTTCTGATACAGGCTTTTGTTATACTTGGAAGTTTTTCCAGAAAAGGCAGAAAATTGGTCGTGATATATCCATTCTCGCAGCGCGTAAAACCTGCTCGCACGAATTATCAGTCTGATGCCGAATCTCTACCAACGATTCTCTGCGATCGAACCACTCGTGAAACCATCCTCGTGGTATACACGCTCGGAACCACTAACATAAATTAACTTTCTGTTCTCCACTTTGTCCCCTCCGATAGAGGAGAGACGTGCACATCCATCGGACCGCTTGCGAACTGAAGTTTCGAGCAAAGAAGAAGAAGAAGACGCGCAGCTTGTCCCACGTAAAGCCAATTCGTCTTCGAACGGAGGTTTTACGCCGGTTTTATATCGAGCACCCGGTATTTTTCTTATCAGACGACTGAAACTTTCGGTTAAATCACCTCCCTCCCCCCTTCAGACTTATTTCTTATTCGCGAGGCGAATAACGGTGCCGCAATATTGACGGAACTCGGTCGTTCGTGAAACATTATACATCGAGAGAGTATCTAGTTCCGCAGTCGTCCAGTCTCGAGTGAAAATTTCACATCGATTTTTGGTCGAGAAGTGTTTCCGAAAATCGGTCAGGAGTTTCGGAGGATGTTTGCCACGTGTTCTAACTCTCAACTATATATCTGGAATAATCATCCGACTAGTTTGGCGAATTTTTATTTTGATCGAAAAATCCGCGACTGTTTCTAAAAATCGGTCAAAGTTGCGGGAGTCTAAGTTTTAACTGTCCAGAATATTTACGTAGGGGAGAATTATCCAACTCGTCTTCGCAAATTTCTTGTCGATTTAGTCGACAAGTTTGCGGCTGTTTCTAAGAAACGGTCAGAATTTTGGAGAATATTTGTCACGTGGTCGAACTCTAATTATCTAGAATTATCTATGAAGAGGAGAATTATCTATATATAAGAAAAAATTATCCAACTCGTCTTCGCAAATTTCTCGTCGATTTAGTCGACAAGTTTGCGGCTGTTTCTAAGAATCGGTCAGAATTTTGGAGAATATTTGTCACGTGGTCGAACTCTAATTATCTAGAATTATCTATGAAGAGGAGAATTATCTATATATAAGAGAAAATTATCCAACTCGTTCTCGCAAATTTCTCGTCGATTTAGTCGACAAGTTTGCGGTTATTTTCAAAAATCGGTCAAAGTTTCTGGGTTTAACTCTTAACTCTTTAGAATTATTTATATAGGGCAGAATTATCTGACTCTAGCTAACTAGGATTATCTGTAAAGGAAACAACCGGTCGAATTTCGTTTGGAACGTAAATCCCAAAAGGAAGATCGACGCAGTAAAAAAAAAAAAAAAAAAGAAAGGCATCGTTACATTAATTACTCTTGTTGTAGATAAATGTAACAGAGCCGAGTCTAATGGTGGCGTAGATGCAACCGAACGTTTTTCAGGAAACTATAACCATTGTGGCCGATTATCACGCGACTCTCGCTGTTTAACTCGTTCATTTTTCTCCCTCTCTTTCTTTTTTTCAATTGTCGAGAATGCTCTCAATTCTTAACTCGGTCGATAAGAAACAGTGCGTCTTGGCAACAAAAGCAACGCGATGAAAAACCAGCCCAGTAAACCAAATTAAACCGTGGCTTCTACAAAGTCTAGATTTATATAGTAGATCTTGGAGAGATCTGTTCTTACGATAGGAGAATGACTTAATTCGTGCGTAACCTTGGCTTTTATAAATCTCGACTTTATCTAACATCTCGCTTAAAACTTGTTCTGAAAAATTTTCTTGCGCTCGTTTGCTCGGCGAAAGTGAGTCACACGTGTCGGTGTGTTTTACACGCGAGCAGAGTTTCGACGAAACGCAATCGCGGGCTGGTTCAGATACGATCTCACGATTCGAATCTGGCTCGCATCGAAACGCGTAGAATCCATCCTCGAAGGCCAGTGTGCCGCGTAAAAACGATTTCCCCTCGCGAAACGAGAAACGTGGAACGATTCTATCTTGGTGAACGCGACGAACTTGACGAACGAACCGTTATGAAACGCAATTGCGTTGTTGTTGCTGCTGCTGCTGCTCGAGATACGATCTGGAAAGAGCTCGGGCGCTCGCGAGTGCGACTCGCATTTTTGAAGGCCAGCCAGCGAACTTCCTGCGTGAAATTCTCCCTTCGCGAGGGAAAAAAAAAAAAAAAAAAATGTGGAACGATTCTATCTTCGTGGCGAACGAACCTACGTCACGCACACACAATTTGGATCAAATTTCTGGCTGGCTGACTTTGGCGATTTTGTCTGCGAGATTAACTGTCGCGATTAGTCGAGGTTCAGTGAAGGGATCTGGGCCGAGTTACTTGACGCGGCAGGAATTTTCAGTTTAAAGGGGCCTCTCCTTTCGTCGAGGAGACGGCGACTCGTCAACTTGACATCCGGGGCGACTAACTGCTCGGTGACTTGATCACAGTATAATCTGCTCGCGTCCGTCGCGTGCTCGTCGTTTTGACACTGACGGATTGAATTCGACTTGTCCATGTGCTAATTAACACTCGGCAATTCGGGCAAATTCAGACGATTCTTTTTCTCGAAAGGAGATAAGATTACGGGCATTGAACGACAGAAGATCCTCCCTCCATTAGCAAATTATGATGTTTGAAAGAATATCGATCATTAAAATTATCTGACGTTGTCAATGTCGTAACATCAAAATATCGTAGATTGTATAATATCTGTAGCTGTTATATCTTCAGTTGCATTTAATTATAACGTGGTGCGAGAAGCGCGACGTTTCTCTTTTTGAAAACGATCGATTCGAGTCGTGAGAAAGTTGTTAAAAAAGAGTTGCCAAATCTATGATCTTTATCTCGTCCTAACCACTTGCGCTTGTAACTGATTGCGGACCGTAACGAGCGACCGAACCGTATATACAACAATTCGTCGCTTTCTCTTTGAACTCGTCGGTACATCACTGGATAGAAACGATTGAGAATTAACAAATTTATCATTTGTCCTGTCTGGGTTGTACTCAAATATATACTTAAAACTCAGAGAATATTGCAATTTTGAGGAAAATGTTTCTCGACGTGCGTCATTCCAGCGCGGGAGGTTAATCAATTGTCTGGCACTGCTGTGTCAAATAAATATCATTTACATTTCATCTGTACGATCATCGTTGTTACTACTTTCTCTCGACAGATATCTCGAGGATAAGCGAGAGAAGATGCAGAGGTGGAAGAGGGGATCGCGGGTGCCGGTCGACTGATCTCCAACCAGGCGCCAGAATCGGCGGTCGACGCTGGAAAAGTTGAGTGATCGCGAACGAACGATCGTTCGAGATTGGCGGGCATTAGAGAGCTAGGGAGTTCCGCGGGACCCGGCAAATGTGGCTCTGTGTACGGTGAGCCGGGGTTACGGGGGCCGCGGGGCCCGTGGCGGCGGCGGCGGTAGGTCCCGCGGCGAGGCAAGCGTGAGGCTACCTCTGAGTCCTCGCACTCTGTGCGCCCCTGGGGCCGGAGGCGGCGCACATGTGCACGCACAGGCGACTGGACCCGGCGCGACTGCCACCGCCGGTCCCCCTGGCATCGCAAATAATCCTTCTACCGAAGACGGATCCGGCCTTCCGGACGAACCAATGGTAACTATCTCCAACTTGCAGAAACGCAATTTTTATGTCGACCCGTTTGCCAGGCATTTGGCGTTAACACCAGTTGTAGAAAATTTTTTACGCAACCATTATTAGAAGATTGACGATGGTAACTGGAATATTTCTACTAATTTGCAATTGATAATTGTCGGTAGAAATATTCACAGTAACTCGCGAAAGTATTTGGTACATACTAGAAAATTTTTACGCACGTATTGCTAGAATCTAATAGTAACTAGAATATTTCTATTAATTTTCTATATCAACCAATGTTCTTCTGTATGTACTTCTGTAAAGTGTTTAGCACGCCTGTTACAGAAGATTTTTACGCAAATATTATTAGAAGATTGACGATGGTAACTGGAATATTTCTAATAATTTGCAATTGATAATTGTCAACTAACTGATACGAAATTATCGGTAGAAATATTCACAGTAACTCGCGAAAATATTTGGTACATACTAGAAAATTTTTACGCACGTATTGCTAGAAGCTAATAGTAACTAGAATATTTCTACTAATTTTCTATATCAACCAATGTTCTTCTGTATGTACTTCTGTAAAGTGTTTAGCATGTTTGTTACAGAAGATTTTTACGCAACCATTATT